>NC_091288.1:175445599-175745599 GCF_032444005.1 Ranitomeya imitator
TTGAAAGCTGGCTCCTTGAGACTTTTGGTGATGCAGCACTGACAAAAGTATTTGCGGTAGAGAGAGCCCACAGGGTCCCACCGAAACCACCTGTCCCTGGAGCAAGTCCCCGTACCGTGCTTGCCAAAATCCTAAACTACAGAGACAGAGACATTATCCTGAGGAAGGCTAGAGACATGACGGATCTGACAATTGGAGGTCAAAGAATTGCTATTTACCCTGACTATTCCGCCCTGGTACAGAAACAACGGATGATGTTCACGGGTATCAAGAGACGGCTGAGAGAACTGGGAGTGCAATACTCCATGATGTTTCCGGCACGACTGAGAGTGGTAGCGTTGGATAAGATTCATTTTTTCCAGACGCCGGAGGACGCTACCCAGTGGATAGATCTTAACGCTAAAAAACTTAAAGGGAAAGGAGATTGAAAATGTGAGGCGGGTTGGTCGGGAGATATCTTAAATCTTTCAAAAAGGGGGGAAAAAAAGAGATTGATTGACAGTACACTGGTAATTGAAATGTGAAGGTTGGAGGGTGGAGTTGGATATTACTCAGGGAAAGCACTGGGAGTGCTGATGCGGCGGAGAAGTACGAGGGAGGAAGGGTGTGCAGCGTACTAAAAGTTTATTTAGTTTCTTGCAGTTGTAATACAATACAGGTTCAATTATATTGTTCTTCTAAGAATTGCGCCGAATTCTGTTATAAACGGTAGCGGGAGGCGGAAGGAGAAGGTTACGTTAACAAGAGTGTTCGCAATGGGTGATGGTGCCCCACTCTTGATAAGAGGCAGAATGTATAGTATTGGGGGGTGTGGGGGAGGGGGGAGTGGGGTGAGGGTGGGAAGGGAAGTCAGACAGCTCAGAACCGGGAGTAACGACACAACTAAAGATGATGAGTCACATAATAGGGGACCGCTTTAAGATATTGAGCTGGAATGTGAGAGGCCTGGCGGATAAGTCTAGGAGAGCTGCGAGCTTGCAGTATGCGAAGGATCAACGGGCTTCTATGATATGCTTGCTAGAGACGCACTTGATACAGGAGAAAGTGGACGTACTGAATAGACGTTGGATACAGAAGGGGTATCATTCTACCTTTTCGACGTACTCAAGAGGTGTCAGTGTTGGTGCCGGTGGGAGTGCAATATGAAGAGGTGAAAGTATGCGTGGATGCTGAGGGTCAGTATGTAGTGATACAATGTATATTGTATGGAGTGAGATTGTGTGTTGCGGCAATGTATATTCCACCTCCATATTCAAGTAAGAAGATCAGGGAGGTATTGGAGAGGGTGGGACGATGGGAACCACTGCCAATCTTAATTATTGGGGATTTGAACAATATATGTGATGACTTTTGGGATAAAAATAAGAACACCCAGAATAGGTCGGAGGGGCACACTACAACATTTGGAACCTATGTGCGTGAATTAGGCATGATTGATCTATGGAGAGTCAGACATGTTGGGGAGAGAGGATACTCGTGCTATTCACCGGCTCATGCTACGCTATCCAGAATTGATATGGCACTGGGTAATCGCCTGTTGGACACAATGGTGGGGGAGGTGCGTTATCTGCCGAGGGCCCTTTCGGATCATAGTCCAATTGAGGTAGAGGTTAGGTTGTTGGGGACACGGACCGCAAGCGGGAGAGAATGGAAGATCCATCCTAACTGGTTACAGAGCATTGACTTGGACGGTATAGGGAAGGAGGTGACGGAATTCTTTGCGTTAAATGATGGGAGTACAGATGCTCTAACCGTTTGGGATGCAATGAAAGCGTACCTGAGAGGGTTACTATTTAGAGACATTAGTAGGTGTAAGAGGAAGACGAGGGAAGCGGAGAGAGTGGCGTTGGAGGAGCTGAAAGCCGCGGAGGACGAGATGGTTGTGCTGGGGACTTCCGAGGCAGAGAAAAGATTGAGAACAGCGCAAAATTGTATGGAAAAGATTCTGATGGGGAAAGCTGAAAGGAAGCGGGAGTTTCAGAGGGTGGCTTATTTTCAGGAGGGAGAGACAGTTGGACACATGCTATCGGTGGTAGCCGCGGCTCAGCGTAGTACCTCGTATGTACACTCGTTGGTTTCGGATGGGGGGAGCAGGGTATCTGAAACACCGGATATTATAAAGGTCTTTGCGGACTTTTACGCGGACTTATATTCCTCCAAGGTCAATGAGTCAGCCGGAGAAACGGAGACTTTCCTTGAGAGTCTGGGTCTTCCGAAATTGAGTGAGGAGGATAGGGTGAGCCTCGATGCCCCTATCACCGAGGAGGAACTGAGTCGGGCGCTGAAGTCTATGGCCAATGGGAAGGCACCTGGGGTTGATGGGTTACCAGCCGAAATCTATAAAAGTTTGGAGGAAGTGCTGATTCCCAGATTAAAGTTAGTACTGGAGGAGGCTGGATGCCAAGGGTTTCTCCCAGCATCTATGAGGGAGGCTAATATAGTGGTTATTCCGAAGGAGGATAAGGATCTGGGGAAGCCTGAGTCATATCGGCCAATCTCTCTGTTAACCATCGATGTCAAGCTCTTGGCCAAGGTGTTAGCTACCCGTTTGTCCAGCGTCATTGCTAACCTTGTACATCCGGATCAATCTGGTTTTATGCCTGACAGATCTACAGCGGTTAATCTGCGGAGGCTGCATATGAACCTGCAGCTGAAGTCTGACAATTGTGGCCGAAGGGTTATTGCATCCTTGGATGCCCATAAGGCGTTTGACAGTGTGGAGTGGGGATATCTCTGGCGGGTGTTGAAATGTATGGGTATTGGCCCGCAATTTGTGGCGTGGACTCAACTGTTATACTCACTACCAACAGCTAGAATTAGAGTGAATGGGGAGCTTTCTCAGCCTATAAAGCTGGCCAGAGGTACGAGGCAGGGTTGCCCACTGTCGCCCCTTCTGTTTGCCTTAGCTGTGGAGCCACTGGCCGCCAAGATCCGGCAATCGGATGAGGTCCCTGGGTTCAGATATGGGAGTGTGGAGGAGAAGATTGCATTATATGCAGATGACATCTTACTGTTCCTGGCGGACCCGGATGAAGCCTTGAAGGGGGCTATCGAGATCGTTGGGAAATTTGGAGACTTATCGGGATTGAGGATAAACTGGGATAAATCGGTCCTCTTTGAGGTGGATGAGGTGGAGGAGAGTAGAAGTGAGCCATTGGGAGAGGGGCGGCTTAAGGTAGTATCCCTTTTCAAATACCTGGGAATATGGATCTCGATGCCAGTTACAGAGTTTTTATATAGGAATTTGACACCTCTCATGGGCGCTCTTAAAGCAAAAGTGGATGCGTGGAATAAATTACACTTATCGGTGGTAGGTAGGGTTAATCTCATTAAAATGGTTGTGATGCCCAAATTACTCTACGTCCTACATAATGCGCCAGTTTGGATTCCACGTGGGAAATTCCGGCAGATTAATGCTCTATTTAGAAGTCTGATATGGGGGAGGCGGTGCCCACGTATTCGCCTGGAGACGCTTCAGCGACCCAAGGAAGATGGAGGATTGGCTTTACCTAATCCTGAGTTATATTTTCTTGCAGCCCAGAGCCAACATTTGAAGGGCTGGGCGCGGGAGGCGTCTTCCAGTGCGGTACAGCACTTGATGGAGGGGATGACGGACCGACGACCGGTAGCGCAGTGTCTGGAGGATGGTTCCTTGGATGCATTGGGGAAATTATACCCAACTATGTTTTTGATATATAAATTATGGACCAGACTGCGACAGATTCGGGGGGTCACGGGGCTGACTAAATTTACACCGATATGGTTTAATAATAATTTGGTTGAGTTTGCGGCCCTTGGAGTGCTGGCGGAGTGGCAGGCTAAAGGAATCCACTTGGTGGCTCAGATAATTCAACAACAAGGATTAAAGTCCTTTTCGCAGCTGCAAGGGGAGTTTGGACTGAGACCGACTGGGGAATATCAATATGCTCAGATGAAACATGCTTTTAAAGCTCAGAACAAGGGTGGTGGTATTGAGATCCAGGAGGACATAGTTCTGGAATACGTGTGTGGGGAAGGGTCCACAAGGGGAGTCATTACCACCCTTTATAAGGACCTTCTACATGCACATTTGCTAGACTTCCCTTTAAAAGCGAGAGCGAAATGGGAAAGAGATTTAGGCCCAATGGAGGATGAAACCTGGAAGTCGGTGTTGGAGTGGGTTCCACGAGTGTCACTGAGTGAGCCGTACAGACTATCGCAGCTGTACATCTTACACAGAGTCTATAAATCACCGGAAGTGTTGCACAGAGCGGGGTTGCGTGCTGACTCCGAATGCCCGAGATGTGGGACTGAGAATGCAGGAATATACCACATGATGTGGACATGTCCAAGACTGGTTGCTTTCTGGTTGGTGGTAATGAGCCGTGTGGAAGGGGCGTATAAATGCAGAGTGCCGAGGGATCCGATAGTGTGTATACTGGGACATGTAGAGGAAATCAGAGTGGATAACACCTGGAAGATAGCAATAGCTAGGCTATTATATATGGCAAGGAAGGTAATAGCAAGGAACTGGATCAAAGAGGAACCGCCTACAAGGGGTGAATTCCTGAATTATGTTAAATATGGTCTCAATTTGGAAAAGGGGGTCTATAAAAGACGTGGGAAAATAGAAACATTTGACAAAATGTGGTCTCCGTGGCTCGAGCTGGGATGAGTAGTTATGGGAAATGGGAGGATGAGGGCCTCTGAAAGGAAGAGAGTGCTAGAGGAACAAGCGGACATAAGTGAGTCAAATGGCTCAAAGAACCATCAATACTGGTAACAAAAGTATAACTGGGTATGAGCTGTCAGGGGAGGGGGGGGGTTGGGTTTTGTTGGGATTGTTGGGGGCTTGGAAAATGTTAAAAATTTTGCAAAATACTGGAAAATGCATAAATTGTATTGTTCACATTTGCTTTCAATAAAAAACTATTTAAACAAAAAAAAAAAAGAATGTACTCTCAGAGGTGTGCGGTATTACGAGAATCCTTCTGTATTATTTCAACACTCTTTTTCGGTGATTCTTTGTATCATACTGCACCCACACACACACAAATACACCATTTCAAAGGTAAACTTGCCCCCTTCAGCAAGAAAATAGCCAAACAATCCATGATGTGATCATAAAATACATTTTAAACATTAATTTTCATAAAACTGCAGTAAGGAAAAATGACCTGCAGGTGGCACCACACTACTCCAAAGCACAATACCACAAAGCTGAAACAAATCCTAAGATTAGCCTTGGGGACTTTCCAGCTTGCCGAACTCCTTGCCCAGCCGATTTCAGGCAGGTACATATAAAATATTTGCTACATATGTGGACGTACAATAAAAGTAAAACTTTACCTGTTTAAGACATCAGTTTTAAAGCCGAAGATATAATGAATGCAGCCTAAAAGAGATTGGACAGGTTCTGAACCATCAGATTTTCCGTATTATTGGACAGTCATTGAAAAGTCTGTCTCCTTCTAAGGTTGCAGCTTATTAGTGACCTGGAGTCACCTCTGGTTCCAAGTAAAAAACTGCAGCGTTGACATAACTCAGACTGTAGATTGTTTCCCGATGGGAGAGATTGGCGGAAACAACCTTGCAAAAATTTAAAAAATAAAAATCCAACCGTAGGGGAAAAAAAAGGTAAAATAATCTGCAGATATTACTTTTTTTTAAAGGGATATTCCCAGTTATTATACAATGGTGTAAATACGTTCAGTTATGGGGTCAATTCTCCTTCATAATTTTTACTGTCAAAGTGGCACTGCTGTACAGGGAGCTGCTCCGTTCATATACATAGGGCTGTGTTGCACTTCCCTACACTGCAGATAGCTGGCAGTACTGCTGTGGAGGGGAAAAAATGCTGCCGCCCCTGTTCGTTTGCAAGGTCCTAACAATCAGACCCCTTCTCATCAGTAAGTAAAATACCATTATGTTTAATGTTGGGGGATCTCCTTTAGGCTTGAGTCACACACAATGTATAAAAAATCTGTCCGTTTTACACGGACGAGAATCGCAGAAATGTTCTCTGAACGGTGATCCGTATGTCATCCGTGTGCAGTGCGAGTATGCGATTTTCTCGCATGTAAGCATCCGTATGGCGAGATTTTCTCGCCGGCTTGCAAAATAAACATATAATGGATTCATGGGCTCACATTTTCTTGAAAACATATATACGATGTGTGTATATATATATGTACACGTACACACACACACAGTGCCTTTTGAAAGTATTCGGCTCCCTGGAACTTTTCAACCTTTTCCCACATATCTTGCTTCAAACATAAAGATACCAAATGTAAATTTTTGGTGAAGAATCAACAAGTGGAACACAATTGTGAAGTTGAACAAAATTTATTGGTTATTTTACATTTTTGTGGAAAGTCAAAAACTGAAAAGTGAGGCGTGCAATATTATTCGGCCCCTTTAACTTAATACATTGTTGCGCCACCTTTTGCTGTGGTTACAAGTCGCTTGGGGTATGTCTCTATCAGTTTTATACATCGAGAGACTGAAATTCTTGCCCATTCTTTCTTGGCAAACAGCTTGAGCTCCGTGAGGTTTGATGGAGATCGTTTCTGAACAGCAGTTTTCAGCTCTTTCCACAGATTCTCGATTGGATTGAGGTCTGGACTCTGACTTGGCCATTCTAACACCTGGATACATTTATTTGTGAACCATTCCATTGTAGATTTTGCTTTATGTTTGGGATCATTGACTTGTTGGAAGACAAATCTCTATTCCAGTCTCAGGTCTTTTGCAGGCTCCAACAGGTTTTCTTCCAGAATGGTCCTGTATTTGGCTCCATCCATCTTCCCATCAATTTTAACCATCTTCCCTCTCCCTGCTGAAGAAAAGTAGGCCCAAACCATGATGCTGCCACCACCATGTTTGACAGTGGGAATGGTGTGTTCAGGGTGATTAGCTGTGTTGCCTTTACGCCAAACCTCGTTTGGAATTGTTGCCAAAAAGTTCGATTTTGATTTAATCTGACCAGAGCACCTTCTTCCACATGTTTGGTGTGTCTCACAGGTGGCTTGTTGCCAACTTTAAACAACACTTTCTATGGATATCTTTGAGAAATGTGTTTCTTCTTGCCACTCTTCCATAAAGGCCAGATTTGTGCAGTGTACGACTGATTGTTGTCCTATGGACAGACTGTCCCACCTCAGCTGTAGATCTCTGCAGTTCATCCAGAGTGATCATGGGCCTCTTGGCTGCATCTCTAATCAGTCTTCTCTTTGTTTGAGATGAAAGTTTAGAGGGACGGCCGGGTCTTGGTAGATTTGCAGTGGTATAATACTCCTTCCATTTCAATATGATCGCTTGCACAGTGGGATGTTTAAAGTTTTGGAAATCATTTTGTATCCAAATCCGGCTTTAAACTTCTCCACAACAGTATCACAGACCTGCCTGTTGTGTTCCTTGGTTTTCATGATGCTCCCTGTGCTTCAAACAGAACCCTGAGACTATCACAGAGCAGGTGCATTTACATTGATTACACACAGGTGGATTATATTTATCATCATTAGGTATTTAGGACAACATTGGATCATTCAGAGAACCACAATGAACTTCTGGAGTGAGTTTGCTGCACTGAAAGTAAAGGGGCCGAATAATATTGCACGCCTCACTTTTCAGTTTTCGAATTTCCACAAAAATGTAAAATAACATACGGTATATATATATATATATATATATATATATATATATATATATATATATATATATATATATATATATATATATATATATATATATATATATATATATATATATATATACAGTGAGACACATACCTCTCTGTGTTCACCTCCTCATTAAATGCATTTACATTTGACCAGCTTGATTTTCCTGAAATTGCCTGCGCCCTCGACAACCAATGTGCGAAAATTTTGCACGAGCCAACTAGTTAGGATGAAATTTTACATTCAGTTGTGCATCAGACTAAGAAATGGTGTCCTAAGCTCTTCATTTAGGGTATCAGAGGAGGATCTGAACTTCCAGACCCAATTACCAACATCTTCAGACGTGCCATTACAAATGTGTCAGTAGAGAGAGCAGAATCTTCTGATTGAGCTGGTACTGTTGTGCATTGGTCATGTTTGTTGGTCGGCAGCATTTTATGGGCAATCCTGAAACCGTGTTCTAAAAATTCTGCAGAGAGAACAGAAGATATTCTCCACTGAGGTTTTAGCTTGGGAATGACTGAGTGATCTCCTTTAGGCCTCTTTCACATGTCAGTGTCTCCAATACGTATGGTGACGACCATTTTCACACGTACCGGAGAGGCTGACACACATAGACACATTGACATCTACTTTGCTGTTCACATATCCTTGTGGACATGTGTTCATGTGACCCACACTTAGACATATCCGTTTTTTTACCGGCAGTAAGGGCCGCAAAACGTCCCGTACAGGGATAACACACTGGTATGTCATCCATGTGACATGACCCAGCCCCTGAGAAGCAGCAGTACTATAAGCGCTGTTCCCCAGCTTTGGATGCTGAATACAACTCTCATCATTCTCCCCTGCTCGCGCTCATCGCCGGCAGAGCAAGAGAGAATGATGAGCTGTCTACAGCACCTGGTGACGGGAAACAGCGCTTACTGTACCGCTTCTTCCCTGATGTCCATCCGTGTGGTACTGATACAGCACACTGTTGCCACACTTGTTGTACAATTATTACACACACGGACACTGTCATCTCCTGTGCCGTTTTTTTTTTCCAGTAGCAGACTGGGCAAAGCAGGAAGGTTTCTGCTGCAGCCAGTTGTTGTACTGCAAACTGGGCACAGAATAAAGGCTTCTACTGCAGCCAGTTGTCTAACTGAAGGAAGGCTTCTGCTGCAGCCAGTTGTTGTATTGCAGACTGGGCACAGAATAAAGGCTTCTGCTGCAGCCAGTTGTCTAACTGAAGGAAGGCTTCTGCTGCAGCCAGTTATTGTACTGCAGACTGGGCACAGAATAAAGGCTTCTGCTGCAGCCAGTTGTCTAACTGAAGGAAGGCTTCTGCTGCAGCCAGTTGACTAACTGAAGACTGGGCACAGTAGGGAGACTTCAGCTGCAGCTAGTTATCTCACTGCAGCGCACAGGACAGCAAAGAGGAGGGCTGGGGACATAGATAAGCTCCCAAAACACTCAGATTTCATTGTATATTGTCAGTTTTAAGCTGGCGCTACATGGCACTTGTCAAAACGACACAGTTTGTACAGTCAGATTACTATGTGCAGCTGTTACATTGCAGCGTAATAGTGGTCGCAGTACCACCCCATTCACTTTTATTATTCTGCTGACGTGACAGTGACACTTAGCCATTTTTGGGCAAGCAATCTGAATCACAGCCAAATTGTCGTATAGCCCTAGCCTTAATTATAATATGTGACAAAACTATATCAAACACAAGGAGAAGATGAAGGAGGGAATATCCTGGATATTTTAACACTTTTTTGTTTCTTTTAATAACTACTATGATAAAAATATAAATGGTGGGTTATACTTTAAAGTACTCATGGAGTCTACTTATTAGCATTATTGTCATAGTATGCAATATCAAGTTTAACAACTTTTATGGTAATTGGATAATTTTTTCTGATACTTGTCCAATTGTTGCCACCGATCATTTCAGGTAACTTCAGAATAAACTATTGTGTGTGTACATGAGGAATAACACTATTTTTGACCATTATATGACTCGTATCATTCATTGATCATTCGTTTTTTCATATTCAAGTTCTGCTTCCAATTTTCAGGTCTCTCTGAGCTAGTGGGTGGGTGTTCCCCATTCACAGCCTACACAGACATAAGGTTTTCCTACTGTACTTTCTCTGTATCACACATACAGAAGTAGCAGCAGCAATAGGATAGAAAACACTGTACAGCATCACTGATCTGTGTAGCTGTGAATCCATCACTTAAATGGACTCTTTCAGCACTGAATGGCTGTTCCGGCAAAGCTCAAGCGCTCGGTTCTTCACGACTGGGCCAATCATTTATATACACCGTCCCACCTGCCTGGTTTCCATCTATCCCCTCCCTTCTTTTGGCTTTATGAAATTAGAGCTGTGAATCAAAGAAGAGCGGGTGGAGATGGAGGGAAAATAAGCCGGTGGGAAGGTGTATATAAATTGGCCTCGCTGTGAAGCACCGAGCGACTGTACTTAGTTTGAACAGTTTTTCAGTGCTGACAGTCCCTTTAAGTGAAATAAGTTTTCCAGCATCTCACTTTCCTGAGTGCTACTCACTTCTTTCCACCAACCACTCCATAGATTATAATACAAGGTGTAACATGACGCCTCACAGTTTTGGCCATGATGGGTGGGAGGGGAGGTTTCAGATTGGACAACTAGTTCAGGAGTCAGGGAAGAAGTGGGGAAAAAATGTCGAAGTGTAGAAAGAACAAAATATTTGACATAGTATCTTTTTTTTTTTGCTTTGTACTATTGATTTATGCAGTTTGTAGAAGTGACATTGACCATTTAAGTATTCCCAGGTGGTGCGGCCTTTTGAAACCTTATGGAAGAAATGAAGGGGCATCATTTAAATCCGATGTTAGATGGAGTTTTCATATAGCACGGAGCTTCATTGATTGTACGTGTCTGGCGTGATTGCCCTGGTATGAGCTGTCGCTGTCCTTTTCACTTGTTAGAACATGCAGCTTCCTGACGGGGAAAGTCTACTTTTTGTTAACTGCCTTTGATTTACTGCCTGTTTTGATCTTTTCTGTTGGAAGGTCTTTAAGCCATCGCACCTTCCAGAACATTTTTACGGAGAAAACCTACTTTAGATCTTTATACTGATTTATTATAGACCAAGATGGTGGACATTTTGCAATCTCTCATTTAAGTGTTTTTGCAACAGGGATAAAGGTTTTGTCTTGCATGTAGATCAGGGCCAGTGTCATATAGCTGCACTTGGAAATATTTTTTTTTGTTACCTGGATGGATATGTTGACCCTGCGTTTTTGTTTTTGTTTTTTTTCCCCAAGATTTTTATGCATGGTTTTGGCAGGCATCATGTATGCTCTGCTGCTTTTATTGTATTGTTGAGAATGGTCCAAAAAAGCAGCCGACAATGAGATGTCTGTATATTCTCCATAACGGTCTATGAAAGAAAAGGCAAAACTCTTGAGTTTGTCTGCATAGTCCGACAACAAAGGATTTGTTTGTAGTCTGTAACCATGGAGACAAGTATCTATTCTCCAAGTACGTTTCTGAGTAACGTTAGCTTTGCTTGTATTTCCACTCTCTATCTGTGGCATTCACATAGACCATGATTGGAAAAGAGCTGCGCATACTCAACCTTCAATACATTCAGATGGGGCTCTGCAGAGAGGTCTATCATTCAGTAAAATACCAAAAAAAGAAGAATATACCAGCTCACCACCACCGGGCTAAACATAGAAGTCTCTCTGGGATTGTTACAGAGAGTCCTCTAGGCCGGTATCTTCGACTTGAAAGTTAAACCTAGAAGAAAAGTTGCAATCCATCACCCTGAAGATTACGGTTTCATTGTACATACCTTAAACTTTTATCTTCATTAAAAAAAAAAAAAAAAAAAACCTGAATAAAAAATTCAAAATTCAGATGGAATTCAAAAAGGTGAAAATGCGTTATGCATTTCAGACTACCGTGGGGTCCTTAGTCATAGGTATACTACATGACAATTCCCAAATAATATATACCTTTCAAATCCCTCAGAAATGAACTCTCGTCATCTGGGTGCCCCTGTTAATGAATAAATATATTGATAAAAAAAAATAGAAACAAATATAGAAGCAGATGAAAGGAAAATGTATACAAACAATCCCTGAGAATCGTTTTTATATACAGTATAATGTGTGTTAAATTTAATATTGCATATATATATTTATTATACCGTATTTTTCGGACTATAAGACTCACTTTTTCCCCCCCAAAAATGTGAGGAAAATGGGGGTGCGTCTTATAGTTGGAATGCAGGCTTACCGGCAGTGGTGTGGTGGCGGCAGATGCGGGGATGATGAGGCGCAGTGAGCGGTATGGCGTGAGCAGGGTCCCTTCCACAGGTGACGCAGCTGCCCGGTATTCAAGGTAAGCAGCAGAGCCGGGTGAATCATGGCTTTATCGGTGGTGGCGGCCATCTTCCTGAGGCCGCACGTGCGCAGATGGAGTGCTCTGCTTCCCAGGGCTTCAGGAAAATGGCCGAGGGAGGCCACGCATGCGCAGATGGAGATCGCGGCGGCCATTTTCCTGAAGTCGAGATCTAAATCTGCGAACTCGGCTGGGTATATTGCCCAGTCACGTAGTATATTGCCCAGTCACGTAGTATATTGCCCAGCCACGTAGTATATTGCCCAACCACGTAGTATATTGCACAGCCACGGAGTATACAGCACAGAGCCATGTAGTATACAGACTTAAAATAAAAAATAAACATATACTCACCCTCCGTTGAAGTCATGGCCCTGTGTGCGGTGCACGCTGCAGCTTCAGTCCCAGGTTTGGTATGGGCGCAGGACCTGTGATGACGTCGCGGTCACATGACCGTGACGTCATGGCAGGTCCTTGTCGCATACCATTCTTGCCACCGGAACCTGCCGCTTGCATGGATCGGTCACCGGAGCGTCACGAGGAACGGGAAAGGTGCCGGAATGTGAGTATATGATGATTTTTTATTTTTTTAATTATTTCTAACATTAGATCTTTTTACTATTGAGGCTGCATAGGCAGCCTCAATAGTAAAAAAGTTGGTCACACATGGTTAGTAGTAGCGTTAATGGAGTGCGTTACACCGCGGTTCATTAGCGCTGCCATTAACCCTGTGTGAGCGCTGACTGGAGGGGAGTACGGAGCGGGCACTGACTGCAGGGAGGAAGGAGCGGCCATGTTGCCGCTGGACTGCGCCCGTCGCTGATTGGTCGTGGGTGTTTTGCCAAGACCAATCAGCGACTTGGATTCCATGACAGACAGGCTGCGACCAATGAATATCCGTGACAGAAAGACAGACAGAAAGACTGAAGTGACATATATATATATATATATATATATATATATATATATATATTGTATGTATATATATATACATATATACTGTGCTTCTCCATCCTGTCATGTGCTGCACCCATCCTGCGTCCCCATCCTGTCATGTGCTGCACCCATCCTGCGTCCCCATCCTGTCATGTGCTGCACCCATCCTGCGTCCTCTGTTATGACCTGGTGGTGAGGACAATAATGGACCTGGTGGTTAAGAGCACACGGAAAGACCTGATAGTTACTAATACAGGACAAGCTCTGAGACGTGGGAACTCTGCTGACCGCAATCCCTAATCCTATCACACACACTAGAAATAGCCGTGGATTGCTCCTAACGCTCCCTATGCAACTCGTCACAGCCTAAGGAACTAGCTAGCCCTAAAGATAGAAAAATAAAGCCTACCTTGCCTCAGAGAAATTCCCCAAAGGAACAGGCAGCCCCCCACATATAATGACTGTGAGTTAAGATGAGAATTACAAACACAGAGATGAAATAGATTTAGCAAAGTGAGGCCCGACTTACTGAACAGACAGAGGATAGGAAAGGTAACTTTGCGGTCAGCACAAAAAAACTACAAAAAGACCACGCAGAGGGTGCAAAAGACCCTCCGCACCGACTCACGGTGCGGAGGCGCTCCCTCTGCGTCCCAGAGCTTCCAGCAAGCAAGACAAAAATCAAAATAGCAAGCTGGACAGAAAAAATAGCAAACAGAGAAAAACAAGCAGGAACTTAGCTTCTGCTGGGAAGACAGGTCACAAGAACGATCCAGGAGCGAACTAGACCAATACTGGAACATTGACAGGTGGCATGGAGCAATGATCTAGGTGGAGTTAAATAGAGCAGCCAGCTAACGAATTAACCTCGTCACCTGTGGAAGGAACCTCAGAAGCCGCAGCCCCACTCACAACCACCAGAGGAAGCCCATGGACAGAACCAGCCGAAGTACCATTCATGACCACAGGAGGGAGCTTAACAACAGAATTCACAACAGTCCCCATCCTGTCATGTGCTGCACCCATCCTGCGTCCCCATCCTGTCATTTGCTGCTCCATCCTGCGTCCCCATCCTGTCATGTGCTGCACCCATCCTGCGCCCCCATCCTGTCATGTGCTGCACCCATCCTGCGTCCCCATCCTGGTATGTGCTGCACCCATCCTGCGCCCCCATCCTGTCATGTGCTGCACCCATCCTGCGTCCCCATCCTGTCATGTGCTGCACCCATCCTGCGTGTTATGACCTGGTGGTTAGGAACACCCGGAATGACCTGATAGTTAAACCTCATACAGGACTAGCTCTGGGATGTGGGAGCTCTGCTGACCGCAAGCCCTAATCCTATCACACACACTAAAAATAGCCGTGGAGCGCTCCCGACCAGACCTAGGCGCCTCGTCACAGCCTAAGAACTATCTAGCCCTAGAGATAGAAAATAAAGCCTACCTTGCCTCAGAGAAATTCCCCAAAGGTAAAGGAAGCCCCCCACATATATTGACTGTGAGTAAAGATGAAAGTCACAAACGCAGAAATGAAACAGGTTTCAGCAAAGGGAGGCCAGACTTACTAAATAGACAGAGGATAGGAAAGGTAACTTTGCGATCAGCACAAAAACCTACAAAAGACCACGCAGAGTGTGCAAAAAGGACCTCCGCACCGACTCACGGTGCGGAGGGGCCACTCTGCATCCCAGAGCTTCCAGCTAGCAAGACAAAATCATGATAACCAGCTGGACAAGAAAACCGTGAACAAATAATGACAATCAGGAACTTCGCTCCTGGATCTCTCTGGTGACCTGCCTTCTCCTGCAGAAGCTAACTGAAGCAATGCAAAAACATTGACAGCTGGCATGGAGTAACGATCTGAGGGAAGTTAAATTGAGCAGCCAACCAAAGGATAAACCACGTCACCTGTGTAAGGAACCTCAGAAGCAGCAGCTTCACTCATAGCCACCAGAGGGAGCCCATAGACAAAACTCGCCGAAGTACCATTCACGACCACAGGAGGGAGCTCGACAACAGAATTCACAACACCTGCGTCCCCATCCTGTCATATGCTGCACCCATCCTGCGCCCCCATCCTGTCATGTGCTGCACCCATCCTGCGCCCCCATCCTGTCATGTGCTGCACCCATCCTGCGTCCCCATCCTGTCATGTGCTGCACCCATCCTGCGTCTCCATCCTGGTATGTGCTGCACCCATCCTGCGTCCCCATCCTGCATCCCCGTCCTGTCATGTGCTGCACCCATCCTGCGTCCCCATCCTGTCATGTGCTGCACCCATCCTGTCATGTGCTGCACCCATCCTGTGTCCCCATCCTGTCATGTGCTGCACCCATCCTGCGTCCCCATCCTGTCATGTGCTGCACCCATCCTGCGTCCCCATCCTGGTATGTGCTGCACCCATCCTGCGTCCCCATCCTGTCATGTGCTGCACCCATCCTGCGTCCCCATCCTGTCATGTGCTGCACCCATCCTGCGTCCCCATCCTGTCATGTGCTGCACCCATCCTGTGTCCCCATCCTGTCATGTGCTGCACCCATCCTGCGTCCCCATCCTGTCATGTGCTGCACCCATCCTGCGTCCCCATCCTGTCATGTGCTGCACCCATCCTGCGTCCCCATCCTGGTATGTGCTGCACCCATCCTGCGTCCCCATCCTGGTATGTGCTGCAACCATCCTGCGTCCCCATCCTGTCATGTGCTGCACCCATCCTGCGTCCCCATCCTGGTATGTGCTGCACCCATCCTGCGTCCCCATCCTGGTATGTGCTGCAACCATCCTATGTCCCCATCCTGCGTCCCCATCCTGGTATGTGCTGCAACCATCCTGCATCCCCATCTTGTCATGTGCTGCACCCATCCGGGGGCCTGAGCAGGCGGGGACACCGGCGCGCTGGTATCGCCGCCAGCTCAGGCCCCCCAGCACTTACTATACTCACCTGTCTGTCCCATTCCAGCGCTGCGCGCCGCCATCTTCCCGGTCTCCTGGCTGTGACTGTTCAGTCAGAGGGCGGCACCGGCGCACCTTAAGCGCGTCATCGCGCCCTCTGAACTGAAGGTCACAGGCCGAAGACCGGGAAGATGGCGGCGCGCAGCGCTGGAACGCAGAACAGGTGAATATGGCCGATACTCACCCTCCTGGCGGTCCCTGCTTCTCTGTTGGAGATCGCGGTGTGCGTTCAGTGTGAACGCATACCGCGATCTCCCGGGAGCGTCACTCTGTGTGGCCCAGACTGCGCCGGCGCTTGCGCCTGCGCAGTCTATAAAGGCTTCGGACAGAGTGACGCTCCCAGCGTTATATTATAGATATATATATTTGTCTATCTTTATATATACATACATACATACATACATACATACATACATACATACATACATACCTTAATTAAAAGAAGACGGAAAACATCGGCAACAAATTCAATATCAACAAGCGAAGGATTAACCCCTTAGTGACAGAGCCAATTTGGTACTTAATGACCGGGCCAATTTTTACAATTCCAACCACGGTCACTTTATGAGGTTATAACTCTGGAACGCTTTAACAGATCCCGCTGATTCAGAGATTCTTTTTTCATGACATATTGTACTTCATGTTAGTGGTAACATTTCTTCGATATTACTTGCGATTATTTATGAAAAAACGGAAATATGGCGAAAATTTTTAAAATTTTGCTTTTTTTATGCCCTTAAATCAGAGAGAGATGTCACACAAAATAGTTAATAACATTTTTTTTTATTAGGGAGTTATAAGGGTTAAAAGTTGACCAGCAATTTCTCATTTTTACAACACCATTTTTTTTTTTAGGGACCACATCACATTTGAAGTCATTTTGAGGGGTCTATATGGTAGAAAATAACCAAGTGTGACACCATTCTAAAAACTGTACCCCTCAAGGTTCTCAAAACCACATTCAAAAAGTTTATTAACCGTTTACGTGCTTCACAGGAACTGAAACAATGTGGAAGGAAAAAATGAACATTTAACTTTTTTTTTTGCAAACATTTTACTTCAGAACCATTTTTTTATTTTCACAAGTGTAAAAACAGAAATATACCATAATTTTTTTTGTGCAATTTCTCCTGAATACGCCGATACCCCATATGTGGGGGTAAACCACTGTTTGGGCGCACCGCAGAGCTTGGAATTAAGAATTAAGATCGGACGCCATGTCACGTTTAGAGAGCCCCTGATGTGCCTAAACAGTGGAAACTCCCCACAAGTGACACCATTTTGGAAACTAGACCCCTTAAGGAACGTATCTAGATGTGTGGTGATCTCTTTGATCCCCCAAGTGCTTCACAGAATTTTATAACGTAGAGCCGTGAAAATAAAAAATCGCATTTGTTTACACAGAAATGATCTTTTCGCCCACAAATTCTTATTTTCACAAGGGTAACAGGAGAAATTAGACCACAAAAGTTGTTGTGCAATTTCTCCTGAGTACGTCGATACCCCATATGTGGGGGTAAACCATGTCGCGTTTGGAGAGCCCCTGATGTGCCTAAACAGTAGAAACCCCCCCACAAGTGACCCCATTTTGGAAACTAGACCCCCCATGGAACTTATCTAGATGTGTGGTGAGAACTTTGAATGCCCAAGTGCTTCACAGAAGCAAGTCTGAACATCGAAAAATATGACACTTTATTATGAAATGAAAAAATCTATATATAGATACATACATACATACATACATACATGCGCACACACACACGTTACGACTACGTATAATCGCTGTGTTGTATTTGTTGGTGTTTTTTTTCATTATAAAGTCCCATTTGTTTTGGATGTGCATCTTCCCTTTTCATATGCTTTTTGTTTTTCATTGGTTGATTTTCTATGTTCAGCTGGCACTCTACAAGTTTACAGTTGTGCCCATCGCAATTTTTTTTCTCAAACATTTATCTCATGGTGAAGTGTTGCTTAAGTAGAATGCACTTTATTGCAATTACGATATCTAGCGCACATAAGAATATCCTCCAGGATTCCCCACTATCGCCACATTTGCAGCATTGGCATATTTATGGAAAACGGCAATACCGGCATAATTAGGCACACCAAAACTCCTTCTATCCTAATATTCCAATATTCTGTATGGATGACCTCAAAGAAATAAATCTGAATTTAGGGCAGCTCAGTCGAATAATTATATCCAAGAAAGGATTTTATTATATTCACATGAAAACTACGTTTTAGAAAGCAGGCCAATTCGCCCCATGAAGAAGCCATAGGTGAAACACAATGTTGGGCAAGAATCTGAGTGCTGCGTGTGTGGTTTTCCTGTTTTACTGTGTTCTAGGATATTCTTTATATTTTGTGATTGTGGTAAAGTGCATTCAACTTATTTCTCTTTGATGGAAGTGTTGGACTTCTCCTTTGAACTCAACCGGCACCATTTTTTTTTTTTTGGAGGGGGGGGGGGAGTGAGATTGTGCTTGACTGTTGCTTGACTAGTGATACTTTGGTGAAGTGTTATTTATCGCACCATGCTGTACATATAAGGCATTGAGATGGAGCAGGCAGAAGGGTTCTGCCTCTGCCATCTGCAGTTAGGGCTAGCTGTTACATACTGCTGAGATCCCACTACAACAACCAGGATCACAGCTATGTGCTATCCTCGCTATTTAACTCGTCTAAAGACTTTGATAGAGAGCGAAGCACAGTTACAGATGCCAGAGCTCTAACAATGGCCTCCATGTCTGCCATTACTGCAACCTATCAGATCCTGCCAGGAGTGTGGTCTAATAGGCCACCTGTCAAACACTGACCCATTAGATGATACACTGCACAACACAAGTAGTACAGGGTGTTGTCTATGCAATCAAGTTTTACATCAGAGTTTTGCACCAGAATTCTGACAATAACTCCCTGTTAAATTAGGGCCATGATTTTCTGTCTGCTGAACCGTACATCATGGTGAACACCATATTAGCTTGTTTCTATAATCGATTTTTCTCCCTTTTCACATACCATTAGACATGGCATTGGCTTTATATGTAAGCATACACTGTGTGAATGCGCTATATCTTCATTACGTTCGAGCTGTTGGTGCTGGGGGATCTTGTCATGCTGTAGTGTTTTGCTGATATTTCATACATAGGACCCATTGGTGTCCTCTTGTCAGTTTTGTGTTGCTCATAAAGTTTTAATATCTTAAATTATAAATATTGAAGCTCCTTTTTGATGTACAGTGGCTTGAGAAATTATTCACCCCCCTTGGCTTTTTTTCGTGTTTTGCTATCTCACAACCTGGAATGTCACTTTTTTTTTATATATAGTTTTGATCAGTTTATTTAACCCCTTAGTGACAGAGCCAATTTGGTACTTAATGACCAGGCCAATTTTTGCAATTCTGACCACTGTCACTTTATGAGGTTATAACTCTGGAACGCTTCAACAGATCCCGCTGATTCTGAGACTGTTTTTTCGTGACATATTGTACTTCATGTTAGTGGTAACATTTCTTCGATATTACTTGCGATTATTTATGAAAGAAACGGAAATATGGCGAACATTTTTAAAATTTTGCAATTTTCAAACTTTGTATTTTTATGCCCTTAAATCAGAGAGATATGTCACGAAAAATAGTTAATAAATAACATTTCCCACATGTCTACTTTACATCAGCACAATTTTGGAAACAAAATTTTTTTTTGTTAGGGAGTTATAAGGGTTAAAAGTTGACCAGCAATTTCTCATTTTTACAACACCATTTTTTTTTAGGGACCACATCACATTTGAAGTCATTTTGAGGGGTCTATATGATAGAAAATAATGAAGTGTGACACCATTCTAAAAACTACACCCCTCAAGGTTCTCAAAACCACATTCAAGAAGTTTATTAACCCTTTACGTGCTTCACAGGAACTGAAACAATGTGGAAGGAAAAAATGAACATTTAACTTTTTTTTGCAAACATCTTAATTCAGAACCATTTTTTTTATTTTCACAAGTGTAAAAACAGAAATGTAACCATAAATTTTGTTATGCAATTTCTCCTGAATACGCCAATCCCCCATATGTGGGGGTAAACCACTTTTTGGGCGCACCGCAGAACTTAGAAGTGAAGGAGCGCCGTTTGACTTTTTCAATGCAGAATTGGCTGGAATTGAGATCGGACGCCATGTCGCGTTTGGAGAGCCCCTGATGTGCCTAAACAGTGGAAACTCCCCACAAGTGACACCATTTTGGAAACTAGACCCCTTAAGGAACTTATCTAGATGTGTGGTGAGCACTTTGAACCCCCATGTGCTTCACAGAAGTTTATAATGCAGAGCCGTGAAAATAAAAAATATTATTTTTTTCCACAAAAAAGATTTTTTTAGCCCCCAATTTTTTATTTTCACAAGGGTAACAAGAGAAATTGGACCCCAAAAGTTGTTGTCCAATTTATCCCGAGTACGCTGATGCGCCATATGTGGGGGTAAACCACTGTTTGGGCGCACGGCAGAGCTCGGAAGGGAAGGAGCGCCTTTTTGGAATGCAGACTTTGATAGAATGGTCTGTGGGCATTATGTTGCGATTGCAGAGCCCCTGATGTACCTAAACTGTAGTAACCCCCCACAAGTGACCCCATTTTGGAAACTATACCCCCCAAGGAACTTATCTAGATGTGTGGTGAGAACTTTGAATGCCCAAGTGCTTCACAGAAGTTTAGAATGCAGAGTCGTGAAAATAAAAAATATTTTTTTTTCACAAAAAAGATATTGTAGCCCCCAAGTTTTTATTTTCACAAGGGTAACAAGAGAAATTGGACCCCAGAAGTTGTTGTCCAATTTATCCCGAGTACGCTGATGCCCCATATGTGGGGGTAACCCACTGTTTGGGCGCACGGCAGAGCTCAGAAGGGAGGGAGCACCATTTGACTTTTTGAGCGCAAAATTGGCTGTCGTGTTTGGAGACCCCCTGATGTACCTAAACAGTGGAAACCCCCCAATTCTAGCTCCAACCCTAACCCCAACACACCCCTAACCCTAATCCCAACCTGATCCATAATCCTAATCACTAACCATAATCACAACCCTTACCCCAAAACAACCCTAATGTCAACCCTAACCATAACCCTAATCAAAACCCTAAATCCAACACACCCCTAATCCTAATCTCAACCCTAATCCCAATACACCCCTAATCACAACCCTAACCTTAACCCTAATCCCAAACCTAACCCTAATCCCAAGCGTAACCCTAATGCCAACCCTAACCCTAATACCAACCCTAATCCAAACCCTAACCCTAATCCCAGCTCTAACCCTAACTTTAGCCCCAACCCTAACCCTAGCCCTAAGGCTACTTTCACACTTGCGTCGTTTGGCATTCCGTCGCAATCCGTCGTTTTGGACAAGAATCGGATCCTGCAAATGTGCCCGCAGGATGCGTTTTTTGCCCATAGACTTGTATTGCCGACGGATCGTGACGGATGGCCACACGTCGCGTCCGTCATGCACTGGATCAGTTGTGTTTTGGCGGACCGTCGGCACAAAAAAACGTTCAATGAAACGTTTTTTTGTACGTCGCATCCGCCATTTCTGACCGCGCATGCGTGGCCGTAACTCCGCCCCCTCCTCCCCAGGACATAGATTGGGCAGCGGATGCGTTGAAAAACTACAGCTGCTGCCCACGTTGTGCACAATTTTCACAACGTGCGTCGGTATGTCGGGCCGACGCATTGCGACGGCCCCGTACCGACGTAAGTGTGAAAGAAGCCTAACCCTAAATTTAGCCCCAACCCTAACCCTAAATTTAGCCCCAACCCTAACCCTAAATTTAGCCCCAACCCTAGCCCTAACCCTAGCCCTAACCCTACCCCTAACCCTAATTTTAGCCCCATCTGCTGTTCTCCTGCCGGCCGGCAGATGGAGACAGATGGCGGGCGCACTGCGCATGCGCCTGCCATTTTCTTCTGCCGGCGGCCAGGAGGAGCAGCAAGAGGATCCAGGGACACAGGTGAGTATTGTAGGGTCCCTGAATCCCCCTATTTCTCTGTCCTCTGATGTGCGATCACATCAGAGGACAGAGAATTACACTTTACTTTTTTTTTTTTTTTTTTTTTGCGGTCGCCGGTAAACAGTTAATTACCGGCGATCGCAAAACAGGGGTCGGTAAAACCGACCCCGATCATCCTCTTTGGGGTCTCGGCTACCCCCGGCAGGCGAGACCCCAAAGATTCTCGCGGGGCCGGCCGGCGGGCGCACTGCGCATGCGCCCGCCATTTTGAAGATGGCGGCGCCCACCGGGAGACACGAGGAGCATCGGGGGAGATAGGTGAGTATTGGGGGGCTACCTGGGACCCCTTTTCTCTGTCCTCCGATGTGCGATCACATCGGAGGACAGAGAAATTAAAAAGAGATCGCTTTTTTTTGTTTTTTTTTTGCGATCGCCGGTAAACGGTTAATTACCGGCGATCGCAAATGCGGGGTGGGTTAAAAACCCCCCGAATAATGTTCTCTGGGGTCTCGGCTACCCCAGGCAGCCGAGACCCCGGAGAAAATCCGACTCTGGGGGGCGCTATTCACTTTTTCCACAGCGCCGTTAATTAACGGCGCTGTGGTTTAAGTACCCTTAGCGGCCGCCGTTAAAAGGCGTATCGGCGGTCGCTAAGGGGTTAAAGAACATGACTACAACTGTGAACTCTTGTTTTTTTTATTGTGAAGCAATCAACAAATAGGACACAATAACTGAAAACTTCAGTTTGCATAAGTATTCACACCCCTATAGTCAGTTCTTTGTAGCGCATCCTTTTGCTGAAACATAATGACAACGAATGATCTGGCAATAAATTTAGCCCTTGCATTCACTGCACGTCATAGTGCCATCTTCTTCACAAATGTACTTCTTGCAGTCATTGCAAACAAATCTCGTCTTTTTGTCTTTCAATCGAAGACAAACATAGCACCGTTTGCGCTGTCCTGTAACACTGCTGGTGTCACTTGGAAGTGACTAGCCATTGTTTATTTAAAATTATATTACAAAACCTGGAAATAAACAGAAAATAGTCGGAAAAAAAAAAGTCAGACAATAAAGGTACTATGGGGTCAGGAGAGTCCCAAACACGGAAAATTGAAAATAACTTTGAAACAAAATTGAAAAACAAATTCAAAATATCATCAACATAAGCAGAAATATGTTACTTGAAAATACATAAGGTCAATATCTGAGATTGACCAGTTTTAGGAATTTTTCCATTTATTCAGCACTGGGGTCTATGACCCCATGGTTCCACAGCAGGGTTAAACCACTTGTGTTGCTTTAGCAGTACGTTTTGGGTCATTGACCTGTTGGAAGGTGAACCACCGTCCCAGTTTCAAATCACTTACATACTGATACAGGTTTTGCTCAAGAATTTCCCTATATATCGCACAATCCTTCTTCCCTTTTGACTCGGACCATTCTCCTTGTCCCGGCTGCCAAAAAACCTCCCCACAGCCATGATGCTGCCACCACCATATTTCACTGTGGGAATGGTGTTCTTGGCGCAATGAGCTATGTTGGTTTGGCTCCGGACATAGCGTTTACCTTGGTGGCCAGAAGGTTAAATTTTGATCTCCTCTGACCACAGCACCTTCTTCCATACATTTGGGGAGTCTCCCATAGGTCTATTGGCAAGCTCAAAATGAGCTTTTCAATTTTTGGGTGTAAGTAAAGTCTACCTCTAAGGAGTGTACAGCTTGATGTGGTAGTATGGACAGATACTCCAGTCTCTCCTTGAGAATTCTTCAGCTCCTCCAGGCTTACTTTTAGTCTCTGTACTACCTCTCTGATTAATGCCCTCCTTGCCCGGGCTGCAAGTTTTGCTGGGCGGCCCTCTGTTGGCAGGCTTGTTGTGGTATCATGTTCTTTCCATTTGGTGATAATGGATTTGATGGTGCTCTGGGGGATCAGAGATTGGGATATTTGGTGTTTGGTTAGTGGCGCCTCTTGTTAATGGTGTTGCAGCCCCTGTGGCCTTTCAGAGAAGGTAAAGTGTATATACTGACCGACATGTGACACTTAGATTGCACACAGACGGACTTCCTTTCACTAAGCATGGGACTTATGAAGGTAAATTCTTGCACCAGAAACTTTTAGGGGTGTCATCACAAAAGGGGTGAATACATATGCATATGCCAATTTTTAGTTATTTGATTCCATAAATGTATTTTATGTCTCCTTTTTCCCTTCACTTTACCAACTTAGACTATTTAGTGCTGATGCACCACACACAAATCGGATTACAAAAATATTCAAACACATATGAAGACTCGCCGTGGGTGAGCCTTCATAATGTGACTAGATCTATTTTCACCCTTAGAGCAAAAAAAACTTATTTTCAACCGTTCTAGTAAGTCTAAAAGCGAAATCATCTTTTTTTGTTTATTCTCCATATTATTACAGGTTGCCATAGAAACACATACCGTCTAGTTTACTTTATTTTGGCCCTTTTATGAATGTATTTTTTTTTTTTATTTGCATGGAAAAAAAATATTGTGAAAATGTACTAATAAGCAGTTATTACGGCAGGACAGATAGGCAGATGTGCACTGACACCACTTATTTTCTCTTTTAGTGTCTTGCCCAATGATAATCAATTTTTAACACATCCTTGCTTATGAAATTGCCTTTTTCCTTAAATGGACTCGTTCATACTTGGGGACGAAGAGACAGACAGTAGATAATGAAATCCATCTCATTCTGTTTCTTTTTTTTTTTTTTTTCACTTTGTATTTTTTTTTTTTACTTTTTTTTTTATACATTTAAGAAGCTTAACCTCCTGAACGTTTAATATGTATTCCAATTTTCAGAACCTAATGAATTTAGTGCAAAATAATTCTGTCGCTTTGATGAAAGTTATTCTTGCCTTTCTACGATCGGTTGCTCCCCTGACTATCCATATACTTATTGGAAATGTGTTAGATAAGTAACTAGGTCAACTGGTAATTATGGAACCTGAAAAGTAGAAACGATTACATTAGTAGACGGTGTTCCAGAAATGGAAGGAGGACAGTTCTGAAAGATGCCTTCCTGATTCAAGTATCTGTTTACACGACACGAGGAATTCAAGGAGGCTTTCATGTTTTAATTTCCCGTCTTATCCACTAAGGATATGGGGATTACATTATATTTCAGTAGATTTTGTCAAACCACTTAAAGAAGTTTTGCAAAAGTTTGTAACGGATACAGTAAGTATAGCCAAAGGTTTATAAGTAGGGATGGGCGAACCCGAACTGGAAAGTTCCTACCGGACCGTACTGAACAGACTTTTTACAGTATGTCCAGTGTCCTGTTCAGGTTCCCCAGTCTAATAAAGCTTGTTGAAAGGCTGAAGCGCTGCCAATCAACAAGCTTTTAAACTATGGGCAATTCCGGAGCCACTACATGACCGCCGAGCTGCCTGTATTGTTACCAGTGCAGATGACTGGGTGGCCACCCTGATGGATCCCCGCTACAAAGGCAACTTGCTATCATTACTTCTGTCACTGGAGAGGGATCGCAAAATGTGTGCATACAAGCAAACGCTGGTAGAAAAACTACTAATGGCTTTCTCACCTGACAGCGGGGACTGAGTGGAACAATAAGGCGGAGGAGGAAGTTGCCAACGCAGCTGGGGCACCATCAGCACCTCAGAAGGCAGGTTTGGCATGGCTGAAGTGTGGCATAATGTTATGAGCACACCACAACATCCGGCACCATCATCTGATACGGTCCGTATTACCAGGAGGCAGGGTTACAACAACATTGTGGAAGAGTAAGTGTCCACACATCTTCACGTACTAACAGATGGGTCTGCCCCATTTAACTTCTGGGTCTCCAAAGCGTGGATGCCACAGCACTATAACATACCTTTTAGATGACTAGACAACTATAACAGAAAAACCCAGCCAGACTTCAAATCTATTTGCCATTTGTTTCATTACGGGGTCTCCTCCCCAAATATAAAGAAAAAAAATAGTGTTGGCTACTTCCTCCTCCGCCTCTACCACTTATACCGCCACTTCCGCCTCCTCTTCCACTTGGACCTGTTCCTCCTGGTTCAATATTCTTATTTTTTATTCCTACTCCGCTTAGAATAGGGATAGGACTCAGTTGTAGTGAGGGACAGTATTAGGTTTTGCGTGTGCGCAGTTTTACAAAAAAGCACTCTATGTGTACTCTGCACCCGTATCTGTGATAGTATCTTGTGTACCAAACATTTTTATAATCTTCAACTGAGCCTGTGTGGAAACTTTTTTCCCTTCCCCCATGACTACACACCTGAGAGGGGATCCGCCCAGTTAGGACAGGAAACCCTACTGAAAATAAAAGGGTGGTACCTCTCTCTCGCTTCAGTTGGGTTTCCTGTCCTGACAGGAACCCTCGTGCTGAACACGGCGTTGAAGTTCCACTTACCCAGCTCCCGTCCCGGCGTGGAAGAACAGGTAGCGCCTGTGCGTCGGAGTTCAGGTCCTGGATGCGCCGTCCGCAGGTCCTCCGGGTCTCTGCGTCCGTGCGGGCATCTGTGCAGCATGGTCGGATGGCCAGGTTCCTTCCATGGCTGCCACGCCGCCCTCCTCTCTCTGCCGGCGTCCAGGTGCAGCGGCCGCTTCCGGGTCGCCCGTCTGACGTCACGCGCAAGGCACGCTAGGAATGGGCGTGTCCGTGTAACATTGGAGCTAGGCGCCGAATCCAAGATGGCGGCGCCCATGAAGATAGCGCCGGCCAGTGGAAAAGGACTCTGGCGGCGCGGCAGAGGAGGGGAGGGGCCACTATTGGGCACCGGAGGAGGCGGGGAGTGCAGTGGATCCCCCATAAAAGGGGTGATAACCACAGAAGATGCACTCGTGCCCAGAAACTTTGTTATGGAAGTGGGGCAGCAAGAGCAGCAGCCGCCATCACCGCAGCCTCAGGAGCTCTCGCCAGATGTCTTGCCGAGCCACCAGCATACCAGGAGCAGCCGCTCAAGTGGTAGGAGCAGCAGTCGTCCTGTCCGGCAAGACTCTTTGGCGTCCAGAAGGGACACTGCACGTGCATCTGTCCAGCTTCCAAAACCAGTACCCTTGATTGTCGGCGGTGGTGAGTGATCTACGTGAATGTCACCCTTTTGTAACAGGGTCCATTTTTTTCTGTTTTGATCACTAGGGGTCGAGGAAGTCTAGCGGTAAAACAAAGAACCGAGAGTGTGCCCTTTGTAAAGTCCCGCTTGCAGTTCAGTGGCAGAAAGATCTCTGTGCTGACTGCATTAATAAGACCATTCAGGAAGAAACCCCTAATTTCGCCACTAGCCTTAAAGCCATAATACAGGCTGAAATAAAAGACTCCTTAAAAATGGCCCTTAATAAACCGAGGAGGAAAAGCCACAAGGCGTCTACTGAGTCGGATACCTCTCAGAAACAGGAGAGTCATAAATCATCCTGGTCTCCCTCTACTCCTCTACCTCTATCCAGTCTTCAGATTCCTCCTCAGACAGTGATTCAGGAGGTCGTCCATGTTTTCCAACTGAGGACGTAGACAAATTAGTTAAAGCAGTTAGATCTGCAATGGGTCTTAAGGAGGAGAAGACACCTAGGTCACTAGAAGATGTCATGTTTGGTGGCTTAGAAGAGAAAAGGAAACGCATGTTTCCGGTCAATGCGAAAATCAAAGCATTAATTGAGAAAGAATGGAAAAAACCTGAAAAAACGGGTACCTTGCCTTCATCCAAAAGGAGGTATCCTTTTGAGGGAAAAGACTCTGAATCCTGGGAGAAGATCCCTAAAATCGACGGTGCAGTGGCCAAATGTTTAAAAAGATCGTCCCTTCCGTTAGAAGACTCGGGTGTTCTAAAAGACCCGCTTGATAAAAAAGCACATAGTTTTCTGAGACACATCTGGGAAGCCTCAGCAGGGGGCCTAAAGCCAGCGATTGCTGGAACATGTATGGCCCCTGCTCTTATGGTGTGGCTACAGCAGATAGAGGATCAGCTAAGGGACAAGGTACCCAGAGACGACATCCTTGCAAACATATCCTTAGTGCAAGGAGCAGCAGCTTTTTGGGCAGACTCTTCCGCAGATTCCGCAAGACTAACAGCCAGAGCAGCAAGCTTGTCCAACACGGCACGAAGAGCCCTTTGGCTCAAGGGTTGTCCAGGGGATTTGCCATCTAAACATAAGCTGTGCTCCATTCCATGTGACGGCCAACTCCTCTTTGGCAAAAAACTAGAAGAAATCCTGGAACATGCAGGGGATAAAATGAAAGTCTTTCCTAATATCCCTAAAGATTCCAAAAAACCTTTCTTTCGGAGAAGGTTTAACAGAGGTCGCCTCCAGGGGAGAAGAAGAATTGGGACTTTAAGGATAAAAGATAATCAGGCTACATGTTTAAAGGGCCCTTTACATCAGCAAAAAAATCCCCCCAATGACATTACGCCAGAGGTGGGAGGAAGGCTCTCCCTATTCTTCCCGGCCTGGATAAACATCTCCCCCTGTGCCTGGGTCTTAAAGGGAACCTTTCACCTGAATTTGGCGGGTCCTTTTTTGGGTCACATGGGCGGTGTTTTCGGGTCTTTTATTAACCCCTTTTTTTTTTTTTTTCCGCTGGCCGCATGCTGGTCCTGAAATTGACTTGCTGTTGATTCGCTTTCCTCCCTAGTTAACGCGTGCGAAAAGCAATCTTGCCTTGCGCACGCGCAGTATGCTTTGCCCAACTGCGCGCAAAGCCGAAAACCATTAGTGCGCATGCGCCGGCACACTATATCCCGGAACACAGCAAAATACTTCTGGGACATAGTGCGCCGGCGCATGCGCAATAATGGTTTTCGGCTTTGCCCGCAGTTGGGCAAAGCATACTGTGCATGCGCAAGGCAAGATTGCTTTGCGCACGCGTTAACTAGGGAGGAAAGCGAATCAACAGCAAGTCAATTTCGGGACCAGCGTGCGGCCCGGTGGGAAAAAAGGGGTTAATAAAAAACCTAAAAACACCGCCCATATGACCCAAAAAAGGACCCGCCAAATTCACGTGACAGGTTCCCTTTAAATATTATCAAAGACGGCCTAAAAATAAAATTAATTCGTCCACCCAGGCAAAACTTCATAATAACACCCCGAAGAACGTCTCTGCAGGAGCAATCGGCCCTGGAGACGGAAGTCTTGGGACACATTAAAAAAAAAATGTTCTTCAGGTAGTTCCGGCTCGGGAAGAGAGAGACAGATTTTACTCCCCCCTCTTTTTAATCCAGAAACCGGATGGCTTTTGGAGAACTATAGTCAACCTAAGGAAGCTCAACCAATCGGTAGAGAACAACTCCTTCAAGATGGAGTCTATCAACATGACCACAAAACTTCTCTTCCAACACTGCTTCATGGTAGTAATAGATTTAAGAGATGCGTATAACCATATCCCAATACATCAGGAATATCAGAAATACTTGAGTAGCTCTCTATATTCAAAATCAGATAAAGCATTACCAATATACAGCCCTTCCATTCGGCCTGTCTACAGCTCCCAGGGTCTTCACCAAAGTGATGGTGGAAGTAATGTCAGACCTCCAGTCCCAGGATGTAGTAACTGTCCCATACCTGGAAGATTTCCTTGTAATAGGGAGATCAGAGTCCCACTGCAACCATCAGGTAACATCAACTCTAAAGGAGCTGGGTTGGATAATATCCCCAAATCAAGATTGCTACCAGTAAAACTACAGTCCTTCCTGGGGTTAATGCTGGACTCCGAGCGTCAGCTCTGCCTCCTTCCAGAAAACAAAGTAGCCAAGATAATAAACCTGGCTGGTACAGCAATACATCAACCAGCAATGACTCTAAGAAAGGCGATGTCCCTACTAGGCTCGTTAACATCGTGTTTTCCGGCAGTAGGATGGGCACAATTCCATCTAAGACAACTGCAGTGGGAGGTTCTCTCAGCTCAAAGACTGTTAAGAGGGCATCTAGAAGGAAATCTATGTCTCTCCCTGGGCGTAAGGGATTCCATTGTTTGGTGGACGGTGGAAGACCATCTGACAATGGGGGTCCAGTGGCAAAAACCGGTCGAAGACATCATCACGACCGACGCAAGCGGTACAGGTTGGGGGGCTCACCTAAGGTCTCACTCAGTAGATGGAACCTGGTCCTTGCTAGAAAGGAACCATGCTTGAAACGAAAAAGAACTATGGGCAGTGGAAAAAGCCCTAAGACATTTTCTCCCTTTGCTCCGGGGCCGTCATACTCGAATCATGACGGACAATCGAGCAGTGGTGGCATATATCAATCAGCGGGGACGAGGTCCAGAGGCCTCATGGAAGTATCAAATCTACTCTTTCAGTTGGCAGAACAACACCTGTCATCCCTGATGGCACTACACATCAGGGACATAGAAAACACACAAGCAGACTTCCTGAGTCGCAGAGGCCTGAAACAGGGAGAATGGTCCCTAAACCCCCAGGTATTCCAACAAATAGTTCAAGCCTGGGGCACACCAGAAATAGACTTGTTTGCCAACTCGCAAAGCAAAAATGTCAAAAGGTTATGCTCCTTAAATCCAAGAGAACATTCTTTTGCAGTAGATGCCCTACTGATACCCTGGAAGTTCTCTCTGGCCTACGCATTTCCCCCGATAGTGATGATTCCAGCTGTGGTCCGGAAGATCAGAGAGGATCGAGCGAAAATAATCCTCGTAGCTCCATTTTGGCCAAGGAGACCATGGTTCTCCCTTCTAAGGCAGATGTTAACAGACCCATGGATTCTGCCGGAAGTTCCTGACCTGCTAACTCAGGGCCCAGTGACCCACTCTCAGGTGAAGGGCTTCCATCTAGCAGCCTGGAATTTGACAGGGTGTTACTAAGTCGGCAAGGATTCTCACCAGGGTTAATCTCCACCCTATTGAAAAGCAGAAAGCCTGTAACCTCTAGGATCTATGGTAGGACATGGAAAAAAATTAACTTCCTGGGTGAACCATTGGGGGAGGTGACTCCAGTTGGTCCCATCCTAGAATTTCTGCAAGCAGGATTACATCTTGGGTTAGCACGCTTAAGGTTCAGGTTTCAGCCTTGGGGGCTCTATATAACTGTAATCTTATAGATGGGTTTCACGGTTCATAAAATCTTGTAGCAGATCTTGACCGGTCATTATCCCAAAAATCCCTGCTTGGGATCTAAATTTAGTCTTAGAAGCCCTAACTAAAGACCCTTTTGAGCCTTTACAGGAGTTATCACCTAAGTTACTTGCCCTTAATACAGTTCTACTGGTAGCCTTAACATCAGCACGTAGTGTAAGTGATTTACAGGCCCTGTCAATATGCCCTCCTTATACTCAGGTTTTTGATGACGGGATCGTTCTAAGACCAGATCCAGCGTATCTCCCCAAAGTGGTTCAAAAGTTCCATAGGAGTCAAGAGATGACTTTACCATCATTCTGTAGTAATCCTAGAAATCCAGGGGAACAAAAGTTCCACATGCTGGATGTAAGAAGATCTATGTTACAGTACATATCTATGACTAGTCAGTGGAGGAAAGACCAAACCCTATTTGTAGCCTTTCAGGGTAGCAAAAGAGGGTGCGGGGTAGCTAAAAGTACTATTGCTAGATGGATCAGGGAGGCCATTAGTTTTTCCTACTCTGCGGGTGGCACTCCGGTTCCTGAAGGCATCAAGGCTCACTCCACCAGAGCCGTGGCTACCTCATGGGCAGAAAAGGCTGAGGTATTAATTGATCAAATTTGCAAGGCCGCTATCTGGTCCTCACCCTCAACTTTCTTCAAACACTACCGGCTAGATCTATCCTCTGCTGTCCTAACCTTTGGTAGAAGGTTGCTACAAGCGGTGTTCCCTCCCTAAGGTTTCATTCTACAAAAGTCTCTCAGGTGTGCTGTCATTGGGGAAGGGAAAACACCAAGGTTACTTACCGGTAGCTGGTTTTTCCGGAACCCATGACGGCACCCGTGTATTCCCTTCTTTATCACCCCTTCGGTGTGCACTATTGTTTTGGGTGCTTTTTAGTTAATATGATGTGGTGATGGATTGCCATGTGTACTAACCAGGGGGCCTCTCATGCTCTGAAAATCATCTGAAGCGACAGAGAGGTACCGCCCTTTTATTTTCAGTAGGGTTTCCTGTCCTGACTGGGCGGATCCCCTCTCAGGTGTGCCATCATGGGTTCCGGAAAAACCGGCTACCAGTAAGTAACCTAGGTGTTTTCTACTCTTAGGCAACCATGTCTGTGATAGTACTGTGCCAAAAGCCCCTGTGTGTACTCTGCAACCCTGCCTCTAGGGGTATTTTGGAATTTGTAATCAACTTCTGTGGGGGAAATGTGGAAACCTGCTCTGTGGCTGAAATTTTTACCTGGACCGCCGGTAGCAAGCCTCGCTGCAGACTGCCAGCTCGATTCAAGATCATGCTATAAGCGTATCATCGGCGGCATTTGGAACATACGCTAATGGAGCAGACGTTTTGTAACTGTGGGAGTACTGTGCCCCATGCTTTGTGAGCGAAATTTGTTACCAGGTTCTGTGGGATGAATGTGGAAAACATGCTCTGTTGGTGAAATTTGTTATTAGCTTCTGTGGGGGTACTGTGCCCAAAAGCCTCTGTGCGTCCCAAGGCAAAGTGGTTGGGATTGGCAGTAGCAAGCCTCTAGGCAGAATCCTACTGCGATTATTTTTTTTTTTTATCTGTAGCTGCTCTACTGTACGCTACTAAAGTTAAAGGTTTGGCTCTGTGGGTGAAATTTGTAAGCTCCTAATATAGGGCTACTCTGCCCCATGCTCTGTGGGTGAAGTTTTCAGACCTGAACCAAGCCTTTTACTGTATTTTGTGTGAACCTGAACATCCACGGGTTGCTCATTTCTATTTAAAAGTACTTCTTGTACTTCTATCAGCACTTGGTTGGGATTATATATTAGCATCTTATTTCCACTAATATGTAGCCTAGGTTATATATACTGTAGTGGAATCAGATTACATTTAAAAAGGCGCTTTTAGCCAAAATATTGCTTATAGATTTATAAATATATCTAAAAAATTGTATTTTCTGAAGGATTTAAAGAAGATAGCATGAAGTTAATTGTCAATAAATGAGCAATCCCTTGGATAAGACTATCAGTTGTAGTGCAGCGGTAGCAACCTGTGCAGTGATGAGGCAGTGACCCAGCAACATTCAAAAACAAAACTTCTCATTAATGTTCAACTCACAGTAATACACAGTACACGATATCCTCCAGATCACAGCCGGGAACCATATCCTCCAGTTTTCAGCCGTTAAACACTGCACCGCTGTCTACGCTGTGGGTGCCAGGCCTTTCAGCTGCTTTGGCTGTTTGGCTTGGCTTGCCTGTGTTGCCTCACCCAGGTGGAGCTCAGCAGAGCCTCCTGCTCTGTACTCCTGCAAACATCAGACTGACCCTGAACCTGACACACCCAACCATCTGATTCAGGGGTTTTTACAAGCAACCTGTGGCCTTCAGCCACATGGAAAATCCAGCCAGGTAGGAAACGGACTGCCCCACTAACCATCCTGTAGTCCGTTTCAAAAACAAAAGCCCAGCAGGTTTTCCCAAATCTGCTCTGGACAAATAGCTTGCCCAAGACTAACACTTACTTTTATTCTGCATTGCAACCACAGCTACACCTGTGACTGCAATACATTCCCATGGCCTCAGTACGTCTCCGTGTGCATACTGGGAGGAACACACAGCGACCTTCACATGTAACACCAGTCACTGCGTCACACAGTGTATGATTGTCAAGATCCCATCATTTGTTCCTCTATTAATCATTGGAGCAAATAGTCAATGGTCCTGGTGATTGGTAGCCCCAAAGGTTGGATTGCCAGTCATACATTGAGATCTCATCCTAAAGCTGTCAAATTATCAGCCAACAATTATCTGTCCTAACTCCCCCATACACAGGAATGCTCGACTGGCAGGGGCTTATTTCTTCTGGAAGTGTCTTATGTCCCTGCCAAACAAAAGGATCGACCTGTGAAATGCCAACTGCCTAATCTGTAATTCACCAACATCATCTGTTAGTAGAGAGCCAAAGTTGTTGGGTTTGGCCAAGTCTTATCAATTGTGTTTAGGTGCCTTAAATGGAACCTGATAGTGTATACATGATGCCCGATCTACGGGCAGCATGTATCATGCACTGGTTGTGTGGTTTCTGCAATATATGTTTAACTCTGAAACTCTACGGCATTTAAAAAAAAAAAACCATGGCTTAAAAGCCACCAGGGAGTGAGACCCACTGGATACTAGTCAGACAGGCAAGTCCTCTGTGGCTTCTCCCCTCCCTCTACCCTTGACTAACAGGTCTCTTCTTGCGAGCTAGTATAGGGAGAGAACTGTCACTCCAGGGGAGTAGGTGGGGGGGAATCTGTCCGGGCTCTACCTGTCCAACTAATCTCCCATGTTCCTCTGTTATGAAAGGTAATTCAGTACCACAATGGACATAGAGGTCAGCGCACATACAGTGACCTGGCAATAACCCAAAAAACAAGAACGAGCTCTGAGACGTGGGAACTCTGTTGACCACAATCCCTAATCCTCTCCAACCACACTAAAGGCAGCCGTGGATTGCGCCTAACGCTCCCTATGCAACTCGGCACGGCCTGAGAAACTAGCTAGCCTGAAGATAGAAAATAAGCCTACCTTGCCTCAGAGAAATACCCCAAAGGAAAAGGCAGCCCCCACATATAATGACTGTGAGTAAAGATGAAAAGACAAACGTAGAGATGAAATAGATTTAGCAAAGTGAGGCCCAACTTTCTGAACAGAGCGAGGATAGGAAAGGTAACTTTGCGGTCAACACAAAACCCTACAAAAACCACGCAAAGGGGGCAAAAAGACCCTCCGTACCGAACTAACGGCACGGAGGTACACCCTCTGCGTCCCAGAGCTTCCAGCAAGCAGTAAAAACAAATTGACAAGCTGGACAGAAAAAAACAGCAAACAAATAGCAAAGAGGAACTTAGCTATGCAGAGCAGCAGGCCACAGGAACGATCCAGGAGGAAACAGGTCCAATACTAGAACATTGACTGGAGGCCAGGATCAAAGAACTAGGTGGAGTTAAATAGAGCAGCACCTAACGACTTCACCACTCACCTGAAGAAGGAAACTCAGAAGCCGCAGTACCACTTTCCTCCACCAACGGAAGCTCACAGAGAGAACCAGCCGAAGTACCACTTGTGACCACAGGAGGGAGCTCTGCCACAGAATTCACAACAGTACCCCCCCCTTGAGGAGGGGTCACCGAACCCTCACCAGAGCTCCCAGGACGACCAGGATGAGCCATATGAAAGGCACGAACAAGATCGGGAGCATGGACATCAGAGGCAAAGACCCAGGAATTATCTTCCTGAGCATAACCCTTCCACTTAACCAGATACTGGAGTTTCCGCCTTGAAACACGAGAATCCAAAATCTTCTCCACAATATACTCCAACTCCCCCTCCACCAAAACCGGGGCAGGAGGATCAACAGATGGAACCATAAGTGCCACGTATCTCCGCAACAATGACCTATGGAATACGTTATGTAAGGAAAAAGAATCTGGAAAGGTCAGATGAAAAGACACAGGATTAAGAACCTCAGAAATCCTATACGGACCAATAAAACGAGGTTTAAACTTAGGAGAGGAAACCTTCATAGGAATATGATGAGAAGATAACCAAACCAAGTCCCCAACCCGAAGTCGGGGACCCACACAGCGTCTGCGATTAGCGAAACGTTGAGCCTTCTCCTGGGACAAAGTCAAATTGTCCACTACATGAGTCCAAATCTGCTGCAACCTGTCCACCACAGTATCCACACCAGGACAGTCCGAAGACTCAACCTGCCCTGAAGAGAAACGAGGATGGAACCCAGAGTTGCAGAAAAACGGTGAAACCAAGGTAGCCGAGCTGGCCCGATTATTAAGGGCGAACTCAGCCAAAGGCAAAAAAGGAAACACAGTCATCCTGATCAGCAGAAACAAAGCATCTCAGATAGGTTTCCAAGGTCTGATTGGTTCGTTCGGTCTGGCCATTAGTCTGAGGATGGAAAGCCGAGGAAAAAGACAAGTCAATGCCCATCCTACCACAAAAGGCTCGCCAAAACCTCGAAACAAACTGGGAACCTCTGTCAGAAACGATATTCTCTGGAATGCCATGTAAACGAACCACATGCTGGAAAAACAATGGCACCACATCAGAGGAGGAAGGCTATTTAGACAAGGGTACCAAATGGACCATCTTAGAGAAGCGATCACAGACCACCCAAATGACTGACATCTTTTGAGAGACAGGAAGATCTGAAATAAAATCCATAGAGATGTGTCCAAGGCCTCTTCGGGACCGGCAAGGGCAAAAGCAACCCACTGGCACGAGAACAGCAGGGCTTAGCCTGAGCACAAATCCCACAGGACTGCACAAAAGTACGCACATCCCGCGACAGAGATGGCCACCAAAAGGATCTAGCCACTAACTCTCTGGTACCAAAGATTCCAGGATGACCAGCCAACACCGAACAATGAACCTCAGAGATAACTTTATTCGTCCACCTATCAGGGACAAACAGTTTCTCCGCTGGGCAACGATCAGGTTTATTAGCCTGAAATTTTTGCAGCACCCGCCGCAAATCAGGGGAGATGGCAGACACAATTACTCCCTCTTTGAGGATACCCGCCGGCTCAGATACACCCGGAGAGTCGGGCACAAAACTCCTAGACAGAGCATCCGCCTTCACATTTTTAGAGCCCGGAAGGTATGAAATCACAAAGTCAAAACGGGCAAAAAACAACGACCAACGAGCTTGTCTAGGATTCAACCGCTTGGCGGACTCGAGATAAGTCAAGTTCTTATGATCAGTCAAGACCACCACGCGATGCTTAGCTCCTTCAAGCCAATGACGCCACTCCTCGAATGCCCACTTCATGGCCAGCAACTCTCGATTGTCCACATCATAATTTCGCTCAGCAGGTGAAAACTTCCTGGAAAAGAAGGCGCATGGTTTCATCACCGAGCAATCAGAACTTCTCTGCGACAAAACAGCCCCTGCTCCAATCTCAGAAGCATCAACCTCGACCTGGAACGGAAGCGAAACATCTGGTTGACACAACACAGGGGCAGAAGAAAAACGACGCTTCAACTCTTGAAAAGCTTCCACCGCAGCAGAAGACCAATTGACCAAATCAGCACCTTTCTTGGTCAAATCGGTCAATGGTTTAGCAATACTAGAAAAATTGCAGATGAAGCGACGATAAAAATTAGCAAAGCCCAGGAACTTTTGCAGACTTTTCAGAGATGTCGGCTGAGTCCAATTATGGATGGCTTGGACCTTAACAGGGTCCATCTCGATAGTAGAAGGGGAAAAGATGAACCCCAAAAATGAAACCTTCTGAACACCAAAGAGACACTTTGATCCCTTCACAAACAAAGAATTAGCACGCAGGACCTGAAACACCGTTCTGACCTGCTTCACATGAGACTCCCAATCATCCGAGAAGATCAAAATGTCATCTAAGTACACAATCAGGAATTTATCCAGGTACTCTCGGAAGATGTCATGCATAAAGGACTGAAACACAGATGGAGCACTGGCAAGTCCGAATGGCATTACTAGATACTCAAAATGGCCCTCGGGTGTATTAAATGCAGTTTTCCACTCATCGCCTCGCTTAATACGCACAAGATTATACGCACCACGAAGATCTATCTTGGTGAACCAACTAGCCCCCTTAATCCGAGCAAACAAATCAGGTAACAATTGCAAGGGGTACTGAAATTTTATCTTATTTAGAAGGCGGTAATCTATACAAGGTCTCAGTGAACCATCCTTCTTGGCTACAAAAAAGAACCCTGCTCCTAATGGCGACGATGACGGGCGAATATGCCCCTTCTCCAAAGACTCCTTCACATAACTCCGCATAGCGGCGTGCTCAGGCACAGATAAATTAAACAGTCGACCTTTTGGGAATTTACTACCAGGAATCAAATCGATAGCACAATCACAATCCCTATGCGGAGGTAGGGTATCGGACTTGGGCTCATCAAATAAATCCCGGTAATCAGACAAGAACTCAGGAACCTCAGAAGGGGTGGATGACGAAATAGTCAGAAATGGGACATCACCATGTACCCCCTGACAACCCCAGCTGGACACAGACATGGATTTCCAATCTAATACTGGATTATGGACTTGTAGCCATGGCAACCCCAACACGACCACATCATGCAGATTATGCAACACCAGAAAGCGAATAACCTCCTGATGTGCAGGAGCCATGCACATGGTCAGCTGGGTCCAGTACTGAGGCTTATTCTTGGCCAAAGGCGTAGCATCAATTCCTCTCAATGGAATAGGACACTGCAAGGGCTCCAAGAAAAACCCACAACGCCTAGCATACTCCAAGTCCATCAAATTCAGAGCAGCGCCTGAGTCCACAAATGCCATGACAGAATACGATGACAAAGAGCAGATCAAGGTAACAGACAGAAGAAATTTTGACTGTACCATACCAATGGTGGCAGACCTAGCGAACCGCTTAGTGCGCTTAGGACAATCAGAGATAGCATGAGTGGAATCACCACAGTAGAAACACAGCCCATTCAGACGTCTGTGTTCTTGCCATTCAACTCTGGTCAAAGTCCTATCGCACTGCATAGGCTCAGGTTTAAGCTCAGGTAATACCGCCAAATGTTGCACAGATTTACGCTCGCGCAAGCGTCGACCGATCTGAATGGCCAAAGACATAGACTCATTCAGACCAGCAGGCATAGGAAATCCCACCATGACATCCTTAAGGGCTTCAGAGAGACCTTTTCTGAAAATAGCTGCGAGCGCACCTTCATTCCACTGAGTGAGTACGGACCACTTTCTAAATTTCTGACAATATACCTCTATTTCATCCTGACCCTGACACAGAGCCAGCAAATTCTTCTCTGCCTGATCCACAGAATTAGGCTCATCGTACAGCAATCCGAGTGCCAGGAAAAATGCATCGATATTACTTAATGCAGGATCTCCTGATGCAAGAGAAAATGCCCAGTCCTGAGGGTCGCCACGCAAAAAAGAAATAACGATCCTAACTTGTTGAACTGGGTCACCAGAGGAGCGAGGTTTCAAAGCCAGAAATAGTTTACAATTATTTTTGAAACTCAGAAATTTAGTTCTATCTCCAAAAAACAAATCGGGAATAGGAATTCTCGGTTCTAACATAGAATTCTGAACCACAAAGTCTTGAATACTTTGTACTCTTGCCGTGAGCTGATGCACACATGAAGACAGACCTTTAATGTCCATTGCTACACCTGTGTCCTGAACCACCCAAATGTCTAGGGGAAAAAAAAGGCAAAACACAGTGCAGAGAAAAAAAAATGGTCTCAGAACTTCTTTTTTCCCTCTATTGAGAATCATTAGTACTTTGGGCCTCCAGTACTGTTTATGAAAGGTAATTCAGTACCACAATGGACATAGAGGTCAGCGCACATACAGTGACCTGGCAATAACCCAAAAAACAAGAACGAGCTCTGAGACATGGGAACTCTGTTGACCGCAATCCCTAATCCTCTCCAACCACACTAAAGGCAGCCGTGGATTGCGCCTAACGCTCCCTATGCAACTCGGCACGGCCTGAGAAACTAGCTAGCCTGAAGATAGAAAATAAGCCTACCTTGCCTCAGAGAAATACCCCAAAGGAAAAGGCAGCCCCCACATATAATGACTGTGAGTAAAGATGAAAAGACAAACGTAGAGATGAAATAGATTTAGCAAAGTGAGGCCCAACTTTCTGAACAGAGCGAGGATAGGAAAGTAACTTTGCGGTCAACACAAAACCCTACAAAACCACGCAAAGGGGGCAAAAAGACCCTCCGTACCGAACTAACGGCACGGAGGTACACCCTCTGCGTCCCAGAGCTTCCAGCAAGCAGTAAAAACAAATTGACAAGCTGGACAGAAAAAAACAGCAAACAAATAGCAAAGAGGAACTTAGCTATGCAGAGCAGCAGGCCACAGGAACGATCCAGGAGGAAACAGGTCCAATACGAGAACATTGACTGGAGGCCAGGATCAAAGCACTAGGTGGAGTTAAATAGAGCAGCACCTAACGACTTCACCACTCACCTGAGGAAGGAAACTCAGAAGCCGCAGTACCACTTTCCTCCACCAACGGAAGCTCACAGAGAGAACCAGCCGAAGTACCACTTGTGACCACAGGAGGGAGCTCTGCCACAGAATTCACAACATTCCTCGCTCCCCGGCAGCTGTTACACAGTATTTTTCATATATCTGATATCATGCAGCAAGCGTCTGATACATGCTGCCCGTGGATAGGGCATCGTATATTAGCGGTCAGGTCCCCTTTAAGTACCAGACAAAGCTTTTCACAAATTGCATCTAAAGTAGATTTTTTGAAATGATGTAACATGCCACCTCCTTCCTGAAGCCTTGGCCACACCAAAACAATTAAAAAACGAGGACAACACGGGGGCACAGTTAGGAATGGAGGAAATTATCATTTTATTCACTAATGAAAAAATTAGCAGAAACAGATGACATGGGAAATTAATGACGCATGATCTGAGGCAGGAGTGGAATCGAGCAGCGTCACACGAGCGGGATCAGAATCATTTTAGTTGGAGACACAATGTTAACAAATTTTTTAAAAACTTGGAAAACCCGTTTGAGGATTGTAACTTAATGTTTTCCTCTACAATGAAGAAAAGAGTTTAAAAAAGTCTTAGAATCCTAACTTTAAAATCCTGGTTTCCATGGTGTCTAAGAAATGCCCAAAGGCACCAAAACTTCCCTACCTGTGACCTGCTTTATCAGAAGCAATTGGCAATTCAGTAATTATGTTCCTGGCTGCCCGCTGAAGTCATTTGCTGCGCCTTTCGAGCATAATTGGTCCCGAGAGCGAAGAGTATGGAGAAGATTCATTGCAAAGTGTCAGCTCACGAGTGGTTGTGTTTAACATGTCCTGCTCGTTAAATGGAATTTTTCAGCAGGGTTTGCTATGTATTCTGAGAGCAGCATGATGTAGGGCAAGAGATCCTGATTCTGTTGTCATGTACTAGGCTGTTTTTGTTTCAATACAATCGGTGTTCTATCAGCAGGAGATTATCACTACAGGACTAGGTGTCACATGTCTCCTAGTCCAAACCTGCCCACACTGCTGATTAGCTGTTTTCTCTGCTGCAGATCTAGCAGTTCTCTGAATGTTGAGCTTTTTATAGCCCCACCCACACCACTGGCTGCTTTCTGCCCATGGAGAGTGCACACAGCTGCCAATCGGTGCTGGGGGTGGGGCTATGCAGACCTCATGAATATGGAGGACTACATGGCAGCAGATTTACTAGTCCTCTAGTGATAATCTCCTGCTGATAAGATTGATTTAATCAAAACAACAAGTAGCCCTGTAAGTGATTCATCACTGGAATCAGGGTTTCTGTCTCTACATTATGCTTTTCTCACACTAGGTGGCAAAGACCTGGTGACAGATTCCTTTTAAGGCACAGAAAACTGTTGCAGGATTAGTCTTAACCATGGTTTCCTGTCGATTTGAGAAGTCCACACTTTCTTTACATGTGGTCATCTGAATAAAATTTGCCGTGACGAAATCACCAGTTAACTTTTGCATTTCTAATTCTTCTGCTGAAATTTCTGGGTGCAATTTAATCCTTTTCTCCTCCCGCCGTGCTGAAACGGCACTATCTAAATAGAGTTTGATATGATTAGTACCACTTGTATTCAGAGAACTTACCCTGCTCTTTTTAATCAGCCTAATGATGCAAAGATAAAATATCTATTTTTGCAAACTTGAAAAAAAAAAAATTAAATCTGTTGGCGCTACCTCACAATAAAAGCCATTTTTCCTTAGCCTACTGCTTTACTAATGCGATGGCATTCATCATTAACCAAGATGAAAGGCCGACTGCAGAAACTACAGCTGGTGTTCAGTAATGAAACACATTTCTCAAGTTTGAGGTGCATTTAACATTTTAGTTAATTGAACAGAAAATAATGTTTTTTTATGATGAATATTATTAAACTGAACATTCCGATTGTCTTTGCTAATCATAAGTATTTTTTACCTAATATAACCAAGGAAAGACCTGACCACAGGCCACCCCGGAGCTTCATATCAGTGCAGCCCCAGTAGAGGAATTTTGAGTCCCTTTCTTTAGAGGACTGTTATGATCAGGTGGCCTTGGAGCAGCATGAAATGACCTTCGCTGGAGCAGTGGTAACTTTACTGACCGCAACCCCTGATCCTATCACCGCTACTAGAAGTAGCCGTGGGGTGTGCCTAACCAGACCTAGACACCTTGACACAGCCTAAGGACTAAATATCCCTAAAGATGGAAATAGGAAAACTCTCTTGCCTCAGAGTAGACCCCCAAAGGATAGGTAGCCCCCCACAAATAATGACTGTGAGTAGGAGAGGAAAAGACACACGCAGACAGAAAACAGGGATAAGCAAAGGAGGCCACTTCTACCTAGATAAAAAAAGGATAGTACAAGATACTATGCGGTCAACATAAAACACTACAAAATATCCACAGCCGAAAAATACAAAAACTCCACCACATAACTAAAGATGTGGAGAGTATATCTGCGACTCCAGCGAGTCCAACTAGACTGAGAAAAACAACAGGCACAGTCTAGCAGGAACAAAATAGAAACAAGATAAGCACAGAAAATAAACACACAGCAGTGTGTCTAAAAAAATGAAGAAAACACTTATGTTAGCTGAATTGGCAGCAAGCAGGAGGGGCCAGGCAGAGGACCAACACTTCCAAAGGAACATTGACTACTGGCAAGGACTAATGAGTCCTGCACAGCTAAATACCCCAGTCCGAATTGCAAATAGCAGAAACACCTGTCCAAGACTGCTGCTCAGGAATAACTGCATTACCATCAACAACCACCGGAGGGAGCCCAAGAGCAGAATTCACAACAGTACCCCCCTTGAGGAGGGGTCACCGAACCCTCACCAGAGCCCCCAGGCCGGTCAGGACGAGCAAGATGAAAGGCATGAACCAAATCAGCGGTATGGACATCAGAGGCCGAAACCCAAGAATTATCCTCCTGGCCATAACCCTTCCATTTGACAAGGTACTGAAGCTTCCGCCTCGAAAAACGAGAATCCAAAATCTTCTCAACCCCATATTCCAACTCCTCATCGACCAACACAGGGGCCGGATGATCAACAGAGGGAACAACGGGCTCCACATATTTCCGCAACAAAGATCTATTGAAGACATTATGGATAGCAAAAGAGGCCGGAAGCGCCAGACGAAAAGACACCGGATTAATAATCTCAGAAATCCTATAAGGACCAATAAACCGAGGCTTAAACTTAGGAGAAGAAACCTTCATAGGAACATGACGGGAAGATAACCAAACCAGATCCCCAACCTGAAGCCGGGAACCAACACAGCGACGTCGGTTAGCAAAACGTTGAGCCTCCTCCTGAGACAAGACCAAATTGTCCACCACCTGAGCTCAAATCTGCTGCAACCTGTCAACCACAGAATCCACACCAGGAAAGTCAGAAGACTCAACCCGCCCAGAAGAAAAACGAGGATGAAAACCAAAATTACAAAAAAAAGGCGAAACCAAAGTAGCCGAACTAGCCCGATTATTAAGGGCAAACTCGGCCAATGGCAAAAAAGCCACCCAATCATCCTGATCAGCAGACAAAGCATCTCAAATAAGTCTCCAAAGTCTGATTAGTACGTTCGGTCTGGCCATTTGTCTGAGGATGAAATTCAGAAGAAAAAGACAAATCAATGCCCAGCCTAGCACAAAAGGCCCGCCAAAACATAGAAACAAACTGGGAACCTCTGTCGGACACAATATTCTCAGGAATACCATGCAAACAGACCACATGCTGAAAAAACAACGGAACCAAATCAGAAGAAGGCAATTTAGGCAAAGGCACCAAATGAACCATCTTAGAGAATCGGTCACAAACAACCCAGATAACCGACATCCTCTGGGAAACAGGAAGATCGGAAATAAAATCCATAGAAATATGCGTCCAGGGCCTCTCAGGGTCCGGCAATGGCAAAAGCAACCCACTAGCACGGGAGCAACAAGGCTTGGCCCGCGCACAAGTCCCACAGGACTGCACAAAAGACCGCACATCACGCGATAAAGAAGGCCACCAAAATGACCTACCAACCAAGTCTCTGGTACCAAAAATGCCAGGATGACCAGCCAACACAGAACAGTGAACCTCAGAAATCACTCTACTAGTCCATCTGTCAGGAACAAACAGCTTCCCCACAGGACAACGATCAGGTTTGTCAACCTGAAATTTCTGAAGAACCTGTCGTAAATCAGGAGAAACGGCAGAAAGTACCACCCCTTCCTTCAAAATACCGACTGGTTCCAAGACCTCAGGAGAATCAGGCAAAAAACTCCTAGAGAGGGCATTAGCCTTAATATTCTTAGAACCCGGAAGGTACGAGACCACGAAATCAAAACGAGAAAAAAACAAGGACTATCGAGCCTGTCTAGGATTCAACAGTTTGGCAGACTCGAGGTAAATCAGATTCTTATGATCGGTCAAGACCACAATACGGTGCTTAGCTCCCTCAAGCCAATGTCGCCACTCCTCAAAAGCCCACTTCATAGCCAACAACTCCCGATTGCCGACATCATAATTGCATTCAGCAGGCGAAAACTTACGGGAAAAGAAGGCACACGGTTTCATTAAGGAACCAACAGGATCCCTCTGAGACAAAACAGCCCCTGCCCCAATCTCAGAAGCTTCAAACTCAACCTGAAATGGAAGAGAAACATCCGGTTGATGCAACACAGGAGCAGAAGTAAAACGATGCTTAAGTTCCTGAAAGGCAGAGACAGCCGCAGGGGACCAATTCGCCACATCAGCGCCCTTCTTCGTCAAATCAGTCAAGGGTTTAACCACGCTGGAAAAATTAGCAATGAAACGGCGATAAAAATTAGCAAAACCCAAAAATTTCTGAAGGCTCTTCACGGATGTGGGCTGAATCCAATCATGAATGGCCGGATCCATCTCTATAGACGAGGGAGAAAAAATAAAGCCCAAAAAGGAAACGTTCTGCACCACAAAAAGACACTTAGACCCTTTCACAAACAAGGCATTGTCACGAAGGATCTGAAATACCATCCTGACCTGCTGCACATGAGACTCCCAATCATCGGAAAAAATCAAAATATCGTCCAAATATACAATCAGGAATTTATCAAGATAATCCCGGAAGATATCATGCATGAAGGACTGAAAAACAGATGGAGCATTAGAGAGTCCGAATGGCATCACAAGGTATTCAAAATGGCCCTCGGGCGTGTTAAACGCAGTTTTCCATTCATCACCCTGCTTAATACGAACAAGATTATAAGCCCCCCGAAGGTCAATCTTAGTAAACCAACTAGCTCCCTTAATCCTAGCAAACAAATCGGAAAGCAAAGGTAAAGGATATTGAAACTTGACCGTGATCTTATTTAAGAGGCGATAATCAATACAGGGTCTTAAGGAACCATCTTTTTTAGCAACAAAAAAGAACCCCGCTCCCAACGGTGAAGAAGATGGCCGAATATGCCCTTTCTCCAAAGACTCCTTAATATAGCTCCGCATGGCGGTATGTTCAGGTACAGACAGGTTGAAAAGTCGGCCCTTAGGAAACTTACAGCCTGTTATCAAGTCAATAGCACAATCGCAGTCCCTGTGTGGTGGAAGGAAACTGGACTTGGGCTCATCGAATACATCCTGAAAATCAGACAAAAACTCCGGAATTTCAGAAGAGGGAGAAGGGGCGATAGACATCAGAGGAATATCATTATGAACCCCCTGACAACCCCAACTAGTCACAGACATGGACTTCCAATCCAAAACAGGATTATGTACTTGCAACCATGGAAAACCCAGCACGATAGCATCATGCAAATTATGCAACACCAGAAATCGACAATCTTCCTGATGGGCTGGCGCCATGCGCATGGTCACCTGTGTCCAAAACTGGGGCTTATTTTTAGCCAAGGGTGTAGCATCAATGCCCCTTAAAGGAATAGGTTTCTGCAAAGGCTGCAAGGGAAAACCACAACGCCTGGCAAACTCAGTCCATTAAGTTCAAGGCGGCACCTGAATCCACAAACGCCATGACAGAAAATGATGACAATGAACAGATCAAGGACACAGATAACAGAAATATAGGTTGTACAGTACTGATGGTAAATGAACTGGCGATCCTCTTGGTCCGCTTAGGGCAGACAGAAATGACATGGGAAGTGTCGCCACAATAATAACACAACCTATTCTGACGTCTGAAACCTTGTCGTTCCGTTCTAGACAATCCTATCACACTGCATTGGCTCAGGAATTTGCTCTGAGGATAACGCCATAGCGCGCACAGTTCTGCGCTCCCGCAAGCGCCAATCAATCTGAATGGCCAGAGACATAGAATCACTCAGATTGGAGGGTGTGGGAAACCCCACCATAACATCTTTAACGGATTCAGAAAGACCCTTTCTGAAAATTGCCGCCAAAGCATCATTATTCCATTTGGTCAATACAGACCATTTTCTGAATTTCTGACAATACAATTCTGCCGCCTCTTGACCCTGGGACAGGGCCAACAAGGTCTTCTCAGCTTGATCCACTGAATTAGGTTCATCATACAGTAATCCTAACGCCTGAAAGAAGGAGTCTACATTAAGCAAAGCAGGATCCCCAGATTCCAGGGAAAATGCCCAATCCTGTGGATCACCACGCAGCAGGGAAATTATGATCTTAACTTGTTGAATGGAATCCCCGGAGGATCGAGTTTTCAATGCAAAAAACAGTTTACAGTTGTTTTTAAAACTCAAAAATTTGGACCTGTCACCAAAAAACAAATCAGGAGTAGTTATCTTCGATTCTAAAGCAGGAGTCTGAACAATGTAATCAGAAATACCCTGTACTCTAACAGCAAGCTGGTCTACATGAGCAGCTAATTCCTGAACACTCATGCTAGCACAAGGCTCTTCAGCCACCCAGAGATAAAGAGGGAGGATAAGACAAAACAGACTGAAGAAAAAAAAAAGGCTCAAGATCTTTCCTCCCTTCTTCTGAGATGCAATTAACTCATTGTTGGCCAGTAGTACTGTTATGAGCAGGTGGCCTTGGAGCAGCATGAAATGACCTTCGCTGGAGCAGTGGTAATTTTACTGACCACAACACCTGATCCTATCACCACAACTAGAAGTAGCCGCGGGGTGTGCCTAACCAGACCTAGACACCTCGACACAGCCTAAGGACTAAATATCCCTAAAGATGGAAATAGGAAAACTCTCTTGCCTCAGAGTAGACCCCCAAAGGATAGGTAGCCCCCCACAAATAATGACTTTGAGTAGGAGAGGAAAAGACAAACGCAGACAGAAAACAGGGATAAGCAAAGGAGGCCACTTCTACCTAGATAGGAAAGGATAGTACAGGATACTATGCGGTCAGCATAAAACACTACAAAATATCCACAGCAGAAAAATACAAAAACTCCACCACCTAACTAAAGATGTGGAGAGTATATCTGCGACTCCAGCGAGTCCAACTAGACTGAGAAAAACAACAGGCACAGTCTAGCAGGAACAAAATAGAAACAAGATAAGCACAGAAAATAAACACACAGCAGTGTGTCTAAAAAAATGAAGAAAACACTTATGTTAGCTGAATTGGCAGCAAGCAGGAGGGGCCAGGCAGAGGACCAACACTTCCAAAGGAACATTGACTACTGGCAAGGACTAATGAGTCCTGCATAGCTAAATACCCCAGTCCGAATTGCAATTAGCAGAAACACCTGTCCAAGACTGCTGCTCAGGAATAACTGCATTACCATCAACAACCACCGGAGGGAGCCCAAGAGCAGAATTCACAACAGAGGACTCCGATATCGCAAGTAAGTTGAAGTGAATGCATGGTCCAATGCTACCCTTCTTCCATGCCAACAAGCTAATCTGTCACCTTATGCATCCAGTTGGATGAATACGTAGGAGGGCTGCGCTGCTGGAGTAAATCAATTCTTCAGAAAAGATTATAAGAAAAAGGCTTTTTATTCACAAAATGTTTCAACACCATACTGGTGTCTTTGTCAAGTGAAAACGCTAAATATGAGTTTTAAGGGCCCAAAATTGATGCCAATCACATAGGGAACACCCATAGGAGCACTTAAACTATTACGGAAATTAGGAAGGGGAGGGAAGTTCAACTGACAATTTCAAATTGTATAAAGTTAGAGTGAAAAAAAAGACTACTTAAATAAAATGGAAACAGATTAATGGAGGAGAATTTTCTCACGGTGCTAGCGGTGATCTCCTTGAGGTCACCGAAGTTCATCATCCCAGCACACAGTGAACTGCCCGTGGACACAACAACAGGAACACTTAAACCAGTAGGGAAATTAGGAAGGAGAGGGTAGTTCAGCTGGCAATTTCAAATTGTATAAAGTTAGAGTGGAAAAAGAACTGTACTTATTGATAAAATGTAAACAGATTAATAGAGGAGAATTTTCTCACTGTGCTAGCGGTGATCTCATTGAAGTCACCACAGTTCTTCATCCCAGCTCTACGTGAACTGCCCGTGGGCACACCCACAGGAACAACTAACCAATAGGGAAAATTAGGATGGGGAGGTTCAGCTGGCTATTGCAAATTGTACAAAGTTAAAGAGATGTGGGGAAAGACCATACTTATTGATGATGAAATGTAAATGGATGAATAGAGGACAAACGATTGGAATGTAGGATAAGTGGAATAAGAACCTAGGATGGGCCAGTGAATGGCAGCCAGAGGAGGAACATTTAACCGAAGAGCCACCCAGGCAGATGAGGGAAAGGGGACAAAGGAAAGGAAGGAACTAGACCTATAAATGATCATACACAAATAAAGGACTAATTGCTAACAATGTGATTGGAGCCTCAAGCTATGCAAACTTATTTATGGGAGTTTTTGAAGAAACATGTACATACAATTCCTGATATAATACCAACATTGTTCTGTACATGAGGGTTATAGATCTTTTTATTATTTGGAAAGGGGACCCACAAACTGTTTCATAAGTTTTATCTTATCTTCATTCCAATGATTGGGGGGATTACTTTTACTTCCACAATAGGGAATGATATTATTTAGTTTTTTGATATTACTTTCTCTCATCAGGGACACCATGTAATTGCTAAAACGTTTTTTTAAAAGACGTGGACGCTAATGGTTACATCCATTTTTACCAGTGGTCTTTATAAAAAGTTACTTCAAAATGCCCCTTTTTAGCCAGTTTCAACAGATACAACTGAACTCCAGCCGTGGGGTTGATTTTGAATCATAAGCCAATATTCTGCGTCAGCGTTTTCATAGGCAGTTACCCCAAAGGGCTTATCAAGCGCTATTATCAGAAAACTAAGAACATATCACAAAAACAATGCATCCAGCCCAAAACTGCCCCACAGGCTAATGCAGGGGATGATTTAAATTGTAATTTTATCACAACTTTTAATTCAGCACATCAGTCCATTCGTGACTCGCTGCATAGACATTGGCACATTCTTCTAAAATATCCGATTCTTTGTTCTGTCATTCCTGAACAGCCTAAAGTTACCTTCAGGCGAGCCCCTACATTGAGAAACAGCCTAGCCCCCAGCTGCTTGAAACACACTACCCCCAGTGGTACACGCATCAATAAACTTTCACTAAAAAATACGAGTTTTAGATGCTTTGCAAGAAAATGCCTTTGTGGCAGAAGCATTAAACATAACACCCAAACTTTTAAATCTACGGTAACTATGGAAGTGAAGTTTCTTCTATCAATTCAAATATGAACTTTCAATTTTGCTTCATTATATACCTCATAGAATGCCAATGTGGCCTGCAGTGCGTAGGCAGGACCACCCAGACACTACACCTCTCGTATTTATGTAAATTATAATCCCCATTTTTTTATCCCCTTTTTTTTGTTTCAAATGTATATACCTATGCAAAATAGACCACCTCTCCCTACTATATATCACCCATTGGCAAAAAAGAAATTCTCTCTGAGAATTTTTTCGTTCTTTTTTGGTTATTTTTCAACCATCAGCCTCACTATACCTTCCCATCATTTATTCGTTGGAAAAGTTAGAAGCTTAAATTTTCCTCATATAATTCTCCCATCCCGAGTCACAAGAATACACCAACCTTACTGCGTAGTTCATTTTTTTGCCCTTCCATCTTTCTACTCTTAAAATTTCCATTTAATAAAATGACTTCCTCTCTAAATGCAAAATCTCGTCATTTTTCACCACTCCTTACAGCACCGTTCAGTGCACAAAGCCCCCATCTCAGGCCAAAATTTATTGCATTCGTGTCCTATATAAGCTCATCTCACTGCACCTTCACCTGAGTCCTAAAGATCTTCTCTTTGGGTTTTTCTCACACTGTTTCACTTGGATAAAAATTCCGGAGGAGCTTCCTTTTGAAGGTTTAATCCCAGTGTGTGGTCCAATCTGGTCTCCGAGTGAATAACCAAACTGGTGGGAACACTTTGCTATTCCAAAAGATGTGCTTTATTCACATAGGTTAGAAGTGGAAAAAAAAATACATGTCCATTAAAAAGGATTGCTAAAAACAAGTGTCATAAAGAGGGAGAACATGTAGTGTGGGTACACAACGCGTTTCTGCTCACAAAGAGCCTTCATCAGGTGTTACACCTGATATGTTTGTATTGGCTGCCAGGTTCACTTCAAGTGCTAGATCTGTTACTGCTTTCCCTCACTTACCTAAAGACACAGTGTAGCATTCTTGTCCCTAGTGCCAGATATCCCATCTACTATATAATTGTCTAAGGGGTACTTCCGTCTGTCTTTCTGTCGGCAACTTCCGTCATGGAAATCCCACATCGCTGATTGGTCTCGCCAGCTGCCTGTCATGGCTGCCGCGACCAATCAGCGACGGGCACAGTCCAATTAGTCCCTCCCCTACTCCCCTGCAGTCAGTGCCCGGCACACGCTCCATACTCACCTCCGGTCACCGCTCACCCAGGGTTAATGCCAGCGGTAACGGACCGCGTTATGCCGCGGGTAACGCACTCCGTTACCGCTGCTATTAACCCTGTGTGTCGCAATGCAATCTCTGGGAACGGAAGATGGCGGCAGCCACGCGCGCATCGCCAGAGCTTCGCTGGATCCCGGGCCGGTGAGTATAGAACTATTTTTTATTTTAATTTTTTTTTTTTTTTTTTAACAGGGATATGGTGCCCACACTGCTAAATACTACGTGGGCTGTGTTATATACCGCGTGGTTGCTATATACTACGTGGGCAGTGTTATATACTCCGTGGCTGCTATATACTACATGGGCTGTGTTATATACTGCATGGGCTGTGCTATATACTGCGTGGGCTGTGCTATATACTGCGTGGCCTGTGCTATATACTAAGTCGCCTGTGTTATATACTGCGTGGCTGCTATATACTGCGTGGGCTGTGTTATATAGTGCGTAGGCTGTGTTATATAGTACGTGGGCTGTGTTATATAGTACGTGGGCTGTGTTATATAGTACGGGGGCTGTGTTATATAGTACGGGGGCTGTGTTATATAGTACGTGGGCTGTGTTATATAGTACGTGGGCTGTGTTATATAGTACGTGGGCTGTGTTATATAGTACGGGGGCTGTGTTATATAGTACGTGGGCTGTGTTATATAGTACGTGGGCTGTGTTATATAGTACGTGGGCTGTGTTATATAGTACGTGGGCTGTGTTATATAGTACGTGGGCTGTGTTATATACTGCGTAGCCACTGTTATATATTGCGTGGCCTGTATTAACGGATCGGCTATTCTACAATATGTATGTATGTATATAGCAGCCACATAGTATATAGCACAGGCCACGTAGTATTTGTCTGCTATATACTACATGGCTCCTATATACTACATGGCTCCTATATACTACGTGGCCTGTGCTATATACTATGTGGCTGCTATATACATACATACATATTCTAGAATACCCGATGCGTTAGAATCAGGCCACCATCTAGTTAGGTATCAGAGGCCTATACATGGACAGAAGAGGGATGGTCCTCAGGGTCAGGATGACATTACAGTTCATGCAGTGGGAACCGGTGCTTAAGTCTTCACTCAGTATGAATTTGCGGCTTGGTGATGTGGTCAAAAGCTACAATTGTAGCATTATAATGACATTTATACTCCCCTATGGGAAATTAAAATTTGATGCCACCTTGCAAAACATATGATACAAAAAATCCAACCAAGACTGATTTTTTTTTTTTTGCGATGGGTCTTTTGCCACCATTTTTGTCATAGGGAAATTCTGAGATTGCAGAAATTCTGTGAGTTAACCATAACCTGACAGCGAGTAAGTGTCTTCATGCTATCTAGCCTAATGAATCTCTGTGCTGTATCCCGGTGGTGGGACAAGCCTCAATGGTACCACTGACAAAACCTATCCCTGGTCCATCCAGGACCCTGCTCACACCAATACTTTTTTTTGTGTCTAAGAGACATGGGTTGGTTATAGCATTTTTTACATGTAGGTTCCTGAGATATAATTTTACTGTAACGTCATCACTGACAATTATGCAAACTGAAGGTATTTTGGGAGTTTGCCTATGGTTTTACTGGAGGACAGGTCTGAAAGTCTTGCTCTGTCTGGAGCTCCATTTTCCCTGATCTTCCTCTGGAGCAGGAATGGGTTTTTTTAGTACACATGAACAGTGATGTCGCTTTTTACTTTGCTGAACTGTTTACTTCTTTCAGGCTCCACCAGATCTGAATACAAATTCATAAGCTATTTAATGAAAAATGCAACAATCCATGAAGATTCTTCCCCGTCGTTATGAACATCAAGGGAGTAGATCAAGATACGGGTTTTATAAGTATTTACTAGCAGACTGATGAAGCAATTCATTAAGCTTTGTTCAGTTTTTTATTAAAAATTGCGAAGTTCTCATCTCTTGATTTCTGGTAGACAAGTAATTGAATTTACACAATGCCATAGAATATATTCAGGTATAAAACCACAAAGGAAAGTCTCAGCAATTCACAATAAATTGTGATGTTAGTATAGACCATCAGTGTGTGATCTGATGGGGGGTCTCTAAAAGTAATGTTAACACTTCAGTAGTGATGTGCTGGAATAAGGTGTTATCTGACCATGCTCGGGTGCTGACCGAGTGACTTCGGAGTGCTCGAAAAATACTGTATGTTCGAGTCCCCGCAGCTGCATGTCTTGCGGCAACACATGCAGGGATTACCTAACAAACAGGCAATCCCGACATGTGTTGCGGCTGTTTAACATCCGTGAGACATGAAACCACATGATTCGAACATTTTTTTTTTTTAGCACGCCGGAGCTACTCGGTTAGCACCCGAGTATGGTCACACAACACCGTATCCCAGCACATTCACTCATCACTACGCTTGAGTGTTAGTTCTTCTAGCAGTGTTTTGTGTATGTAGCTGTCCCTGGTCCTGCAGCTCCATCTTATTCAGGTTTTGTTAAGTAGGACAGACAAGTTTAGGAAATTGCAGTGTATAAAAAGCTCATTGTACCTAAAAACCTTCGGTGATTTGTAGCAGCAAGTAACAAAAATTTGCAAACTGCTGGCTTCTGCGGTTTTCTATCATTGTTAGATGATTTCTATCAGAGATCAACTCCCCTATTACAAAGCTTGCAATAACTAAGCAGTGCTAACCTGACAGAAGCTGAGCTGTGTTTGTTGGCTGCTGCTGTAAATCAGTTATGTAAAAATGCAAATGCTGCTCTGTTGATGATGCATCTGGCAGAAGATAATCATTTTCCATTTGCATCTACAGTGCAGCATTTGTAGTTTCAGGTCATTGATCTGTTAACAGGAGGCAACAAACACTGCTCAGTTGCACCTTTGTGGAAACGTGCAGGAGTGTTGAGCTCTGATAGAGACCAAACCAGTCAACATTTATGTAAAATCACACGGGCAGCTATATTGGTGTAGATAGCAGAATATAACATTGTTGAGGCAGGGTACTACTGGAGAAAGTAGTATAAGGTGAATTCTGCTGTCTAGAGTATCTTGATGTTAACTCATACAGGTAGGGCTTATAAAGAGCACGCAGAAGAGGGAGCGTGGGGTCTGTAGAACTGAAGAAAAGCAAGGTGCTCCTTGGAAACGTAATACTAGCAGTGTAAGAGTAGGATCGCCCATTCAGCTACATGGAGGGGCAAATGGAGATTAAAACAAGATATAAAGGTACTAAACAGAAACTTTGGCTGAGTATGTATGTTAACAGTAGGCATGCATTTACTCTGCTTTGTGAAAAATAAAATGATTGTGGAAATAACTCTTTAATCAAAATAGCACACACTGTTGGGCTGCATTTAGCAAAGCACTGCAGAATATGATAGCGCTATATAAGCAAAGCATAATAAATCAAAATTTAGCTAGAGTTCAGGCCTCTACTGCCCTGTCTCTACCTTATTTTTGACTTGTAATGGCTGCTGTAGTCATATTTAGGAAATCTATAACATTACTATTCACACAATGTATAGTACAGCTATGTTTCACATTCTTTGGTTATATTATGTATGTATTTTAGGGAACTATCATGTCCGTATTGTATGTACGGTGGTAACAATTAGGCACTTTATGATGCGATCTTGCAGTATAATAGTAATTTAGATTCCATTTCTCTAACTGCATTATTATGAACATGATTATGCCTCACCACACCAGGATCCTGCACATGGTAAAGCTCCTCGTTCCTCTCGATACACTGAGCATGCGCTTGCTAACTGTCTCTCGTGCACGCTATAAGTAACATGCTCATGTGCCGGGATGTATCAGTAATGCAAGCCGATAGTTAGCTAGTTATGTGGATTAATTATGTATGGTTCTTGTTACCAGAGTACAATGACCGTCCTTTTGAATTAGAAGCCCTCGTAAAAGAGTGGAAGCTGTTATAACTGCAACGGACCAACCCCATATTAATGCATATGAATTTTGAAAAGGATGTCACAAAAGATTGTGTGTGTATATATGCGTATATTTCTTACCAGATGTCAGTAACAACCCAATAAATCCTCTCATTACCATTATTACACAATTTATGGACATCTATGGTTTGATTTATTTGTCTTATGTGGATTGGATGGGTTGTTACCGATATCTGGTGAGAATTTCATGTCAATAGCACCTTTTATATTTGCTTTGACAATTGGTGATGTGTTTAATTCTTATTTCACCCTCTGTGTGTATGTGTACATAGTATGTGTGTATGTGTGTGTGTATATATATATATATATATATATATATATAGGTATATATATATGTATGTATATATATGTGTGTGTGTGTATATATATATATATATATATATGTGTGTATATATATGTGTATATATATGTGTGTATATATGTATGTGTATGTATATGTATGTGTATGTATATGTATGTGTATGTATGTATATATGTGTATGTATGTATATATGTGTATGTATATATATATATATATATATATATATATATGTGTGTATGTGTGTATATGTATATATGTATGTATGTATATATGTGTATATGTATGTGTATATGTGTATGTATATATATATGTATATATATATATATATATATACATACGTGTATACACTGCTAAAAAAAAAAATCTGGAACACTAAAACACATTGTAACTCCAAGTCCATCACAGTTCTGTGAAATCAACCTGTCCAATTATGAAGCAACACTGATTGTGAATTAATTTCACCTGCTGTTGTGCAAATGGAACAGACAACGGGTAGAAATGATCAGCAATTAGCAAGACAACCCCTATAAAGGTGTGGTTCTGCAGGGGGTGACCACAAACCATTTCTCTGTTCTCATCCTTTTTGGTTGTTCTTTTGGTCACACTTGCATTTTGTCATTGCGTCTCAACCTTAAAGGAACAGTAGCATGAAGTGGTGTCTACAACCCACAGAAGTTGCTCAGGTAGTAGAACTCATCCAGTAGACAGGCCAGTACACCAGGAGACATGAAGGAGGCTATAGGATGGCAACAACACAGCAGCAGGACCACTACTTCCTCTTTTGTGCTAGGAGGATCAGTGCCAGAGCCCTGCAAAATGACCTCCAGCATGCCACTAACATCCATGTCTGCTCAAACTGTCAGAAACACTCCATTAGAGTGGTATGAGGGCCCGACGTCCACAAGTGCATGTTGAGCTTACAGCCCAACACCGTGCAGGGTGAATGGCATTTGCCAGAGAACACCAAGATTGGCACATTCGATATTGGCACCCTGTGTTCTTCACACATGAGAGCCGGTTCAACCTGAACAAGTGATAGACATGACAGGGTCTGGAGATGCCATGGAGAACGTTCTGCTGCCTACAACCAACATCCTCCAGCATGACCGGTTTGGCAGTGGGTCAGTAGTGGTGTGGGAAGGCATGACTTTGGAGGGCTGCACAGCCCTCCATGTGTTAGCCATAGGTACCCTGACTGCCATTAGGTACAGAGATGAAATTGTCAGACGTATTGTGAGACCGTATGCAGGTGCACTGGCCCTGGGTTCCTTTTGATGCATGACAATGCTAGGCATCATGTGGCTTGAGTGTGTCAGCAGTTCCAACTTAATGAAGGCATTGACGCTATGGACTGGCCGGCCCGATCCCCAGACCGTAATCCAATCGAGCACATCTGGGACATCATGTCTCGTTCCATCCACCAACACTACGTTGCACCACAGGCTGTCCAGGAGTTGACTGATGCTTTAGTCCAGGTCTGGGAGGAGATCCCTCAGGAGAACATCCGCCGCCTCATCAGTAGCATGCCCAGGCATTGTAGGGAGGTCATACAGTCACGTAGAGGCCATACTCACTACTGAGCATCATTTCCTTGTCTTGAGGCATTTCCACTGACGTTGATTCAGACTGTAATTTGATTTTCCTCTTTTATTTTGAGTATCATTCCAAATCCAGACCTATATGGGATATTAATTTTTATTCACATTGATAATTTTAATGTTCTCAATGCATTCCACTGTGTATTGAATAAAGATTTGCAACTGGAATATGCAGAGATACCTAAGATGTAGTATTTGTGTTCCCTTTATTTTTTTGAGCAGTGTATATATAGCTATTTATTTGAGTGTGTGTAATATATACCGTATTTATCAGACTGTAAGGCGCACTTTTTTTCTTGTCAAATATGGAAGGAAAATGGGGGTGCGTCTTATAGTTCAAATGTAGCTTAGCAGGAGAGGGGCAGTGGAGCGGGGTCATAGGAGAAAGGGTCACCACTCACCACTGCCTCGGCAGGAGTGGTGCGATGGTTTGAGCCCTGGGCTGGGAGGAGGGGGTGTCCGTCGGTGCGAGGCAGGAGCCATTTATCTCTCAGTGGTGGGCTTCAGGAAAATGGCTGCTGATAACAGCGATATTGGAACGTGATCACTGAACCATCAAACGTTTTGCAAATAGCCAACAGAGTTGCAATCTGCCAAAGATTTGAAAATAATCAAATGTGTAGCAACCAGGAAGTAATTAAGCATGATTTTAATGCAGGACATTGCTCCATCGCTGCATGGAGGTCTCCACTGCTTGGCTTTTTAAAGCCTTAAAGATGGAAGAATAATGACATGGTCCTTTCATCACCTGACATAAACCCTACAGAGAACTTCTAGGCCCTTTATAAACAGAAGATTTACGGTGAAGAACAGTCGCCTCTCTGATCAGTGTCTTGGGCTGTGGTTGGTGCTGCCCAAAGAGGTGATCGCCAACAGATTAAGGCACTGACAGACTCCATGAATGGAGTTTATGACTGTTACTGTAAAGAGGAGCAGCAATATTGGTCACTGATAGGTTTTTGGAATTATCAGAAAATGTATTTTTTGTACATTTTCAGTTTTTTGTTATTCTCACTTAAAAGAGGAAAATAAACAATTGAGACGGGAAAATGTATGCTTTTCGCATTTAGTTGCGTAATAATTTTGCACACTAATTGCTGCCCAATAGTGGTGAGTGAATGTGCTCCTCACTATTGCCCAATAATTCTGAACACAGATATTCACCTAAAAAAGACAAACCTTCAGTTTTACTTTCTTAAATATTCAGGTTTGTTAACCTTTTGGATTCATGGACAGCACAGCAATTGTTCAATAATAAAATGAATCATCAAGAATACAAATTGCTTAATAATTCTGCACACAGTGTGTGTATCTATCGATCTATCACAAAACTATTATTTAAAAATAAAAGCTTAATATGAAAAAAGTAAATACTAAATGTTGTGAAAACATTGCTGTGTTCCAGTGTAATAATCTGTGTTGGCTGCAAAAGCATTTAAAGAAATCATTACTGAAAGATTTATCCACAAATTGATTTTCGTCTGGTGGCGACGGTGTTTCCTATTATCTGCATTTCTACTCACCGGAGACCTTTCAATGTAAATAGAATACATCCTGCAGAATAGGAAATGGCGTAATGCACATTGTATTCTGGAGTAGGCGAACACACTGGGTATAATACAACAACACTGGACAAATAACAGTAAGGATTAAGAGCTGCGCACTTTTGCATACACATTCGGCATTCTCGAATAATATGTTCGAGTCCCCGCGGCTGCATGTTAGACAGCCACAACACATGTAGGGATTGGCTGTTTGTTGGGCAATCCCTGCATGTGTTGAGTGTAAAAACTCTGTAAAAATGCAACCAAGCTTTTTTGATGTTAATAATAAAACACACTTTATTAAACATGTATTGTAGGCAATTGACATATATAATCTGGACCCAAAAAGAGCAAAACCTGCGCATAAGCAGCTGCTTTACTATCAAGAGAGCATGTTTTGCAGAAAAACATAGCAAAATGCAACATGCGAACATGGCCTTACACTCCAGCTTCTTCCCTTTAAACTTCTATAGCCAAAAGGTGTAATTTGATTTCTCACTGAAGACAGATCTGTAGACAGATTTGAGCAGTCTTTGAGATTCGTGCAGTATACAAGTGACTTAGACGCAGAGAAAGAGGCAAATTTTGGCTAATATATATATAAAAAAAAATGTGTTACCTTTGCTTGTACTGGTGATTTATGAAGCCTACTGTTATGCTGCTGCAGTGCAACCTCCATCAGGGGGAGCTTGTGAGGAAAGTGAGGCTGCACACACAGAGTAGCACCACAGAGCAGCAGCACAGGCGCCACCAAGTGGCGAAAGAGTGGTCAGGCAAGCAGAGTCAAAAAACAGTCAGAAGCAGAAGTACCAGAGGGAGCAGCAGTACAGGTGGTCAGGAACAAGCCAGGGGGTTCAACAACGGTCGGAAGCGGATAAGACAAAGACAGAAGGCAGAAGCGAGTCCAAATACAAGCCAAAGTCAAAACCAGGCAATCAAACCAACTTACAGGGAAACACTGGGAAAGGGCAGACAGAGGGAGTCAACAGACATGGGGCAAGTCAGGGATCACAGCAGGACAAATCAAGATCTACCAGAGTCGGGTTCACACGCCAAAGGCAGAACTATAGCTGACACCGCCAGCAGGATGCATCGGAGCTAAATAGCAAACCGGAACCCAGAATGAGGCAGAGCAAAGTTAACTCTTGACATGATCCACCCAGAAAAAGGGCAGACAGGACAAAACCTAGAACGGATCATGACACCTACAGAGCCCATTTGGTCTGAATGGCAGAATACCAGGTACTTGCAGGTATACTTAAAATTAATATCTGGCCAGGTCTGGGTTTAGTTCAATAAAGATGCTTTTCGACAGTGTGTATTTGAAATCTTATTTGACATTCCCTGTGTGCGAAAGTGCGTCCGTATCCATTGCATCTTCCACTTTGTCATATTTATGAAGGGTGTCATAATAATTAGAATTACATATCATAACCTATGAATACACATTCTCCTTTTCTCAAGCCCATCAGGTGCTGATAGGAGAATACTAATGCTATCTTCACGCTTTCTATATACTATGGCCATCACCTTTCTCAGCTCAGTTTCTTTCGTTCTGGCAACATGAAAAAGTTTTACGGAGACTTTATTTTAATTTTTTTTTTTTTTTTTTATTCAATTACTTTGTTGCAAGGCTACAGCTGTGCCAGAAAAGAAAAAAGACTTTTGAAGTTTAATGCACTGAATTATAGATGAAACTGGTACCCTAGGTGGATATTCATGCCTTGTACAGAATAAAGAAAACTTGATCAGCAAATAAAAGTAGTGTATAACATCCAACTGACGGAGGAATTGCTTTTTGAACCGATCAAGTCTATATTTTACGCATTGTATTACACCACGGATTTCTCAGACGAGGCGACTGTAGCCGTTTCCTTGAAATTAAACAAACTTTCGACTTTCATTGCTCATTCCTTCACCGTGTATTAAAGCCCAAGTGTTCACCATGATGGAGTAGTAGTTTATGTGCTAAACTGCTGGTTGTAAGTGAAAATGTCTGTTCACCGTAGACTTCAACAAGGCTTATATTAACGTCAAGAAGAATGACATTGTTTACTTTGTTGTAAAGAGGAAAATTCCCCAAACTATTTTTAAGAGCTGTAAATCCATAGGATAGCAGTAACTTATTAACACATAGATCTGCTGGCAGATGGTTAGGCTGTGTTCACATGTTGCATTTTTGCTGCATTTTTTGTGTTTTTGCTGCAACAAAGCAGATTTTGCTGTGCTTTTTATCGTCTCTTGTGCATGCTGATAAAGTTTAATGCTCCCCCCCCCTCCCCCCCCAAAAGAAAGATTATGCAACTTCCTTAAGGTTTTGGCAGCAAAACCTGATATCTGCACTTTTTTTCTGCGTTTTTGCACTTACTCACTGCTTTCTATGGGTGAAAAAAACGCTCAAAGAAGTGACACGCTGCAGTTTGCAAAAAAATGCAACAGTTTTCCAAATCGGTCTGGAAAAAAAAAATTTTGTGCGTGCATGAGATTTCTGAAATGCCATAGCTTTTGCTGGTACTGTAAAACGCAGCTTAAAATTTGCATTAAAAAAACGCAGCAAAAAAACGCAACGTGTGAACATAGCCTTAAATGTATATCTCGGCTAGGTATTTTGCAAATACTTAATTGTAGAAGTGATCGATACGAGTGGCCAATCTGCTTATCAGGGGAGGACCAATAAGAAAAAGCAACTGGGGAATTTAGACATTTCTTTTTTTAATTCTAAAATATCGCATGTATGCCAAGGTGGGTCCATCTACCACCCACGCCCATTGGGATTATATTATGTTCGATAAGGGAAGGACAAAGTCAAAGTAGCCATGGACCTTTCCTTCTAGTAATTTGCCAGGAGCTGTGGTGTGATCTGACCATGTTCCTGTACGGTCAGACACAGACATTACACAGCACACAGCAGGGACACATTTCTAAGATTATCTCGGCACAGGAACGTTTTTTTTTTAAACACATCCAATTGTGGAAGTTCTTATTATTCCAAGATCTGTTGATAAAAAATAACTTTGTTTGTGGGGTTAAATGAATGAATTTTTTTCAGCTAAAAATAAATTTTGCATTAAGGTTGCAATTAAAACGTTTATCTGTTTAGATTCTTACATAGCAGTACATATAACAGTACATGCGGACTGCAAAATGAGTTGGCTGTGAATGTTTCAGTGAGCTCAATCTGACCACAGGGTCTATAAGCCTTATCTTTCTTTTTTTGAACTGTCTTCTAAGCTGATTTACAATCTCATCAAATATCAAATCCAGGCAGCCAGTTGCTATTGCTATGTATCTTTCAGCACTGTTCACTACTGAAATCTTATTGATGAGCAAGTAAAATCAGCTTGACTCCTGTATGTCATTATCGATGACAAATCAAAGCATTTCAGTTCTTCAAAGGTAGTATTAGCGTCTTATGTAGCTCCAGGTTTCCGCAGCAGTACATATGTGATTTATGGAGACGAGTTTGATCCTCTTAGTGCATGAAATACAGATTATAAGAAGGTGGTTACTAGTGATGAGTGAACGTGTTCGGATAAGGTGTTATCTGAGCATGCTCAGGGGCTAACAGAGTGTCCTCGGCATGCTCGCATAATATGTTTGAGTCCCCACGGCTGCATCTCTTGCGGCTGTTCGACAGGCGCAACACATGCAGATATTGTCTGTCAATCCCTGCATGTGTTGTGGCTAACAGCTGCCAGACATGTAGCCGCGGGGACTCAAATATATTTTTTGAGCACACCGAAGACACTAATAGCACCCAAGCATGCTCAGATAACACCATATCCAAGCACGTTCACTCATCACTAGTGGTTACAAATACTTGTTGGAAAAATGTAACACAATAATTCGTAGACATTTCTGCTTTATCAAACTAGCATCACTTCTCTCCTGAGCCGTGGTGAATCTGACGCAGAATTGACATTTTGTGTTTTTGTTTTTTTTCCTCCCGCAGGAGTAAAAGCCATATTCTCGGGACACTACCATAGGAATGCTGGAGGAACGTACAAAGATATTGACATGGTAGTGACATCGGCCATCGGGTGCCAGCTTGGCGAAGACCAACATGGCTTTCGTGTGGTGGTGGTCACTGAAGATCAGATTGTGCATAGATATTATAGCCTAGACCAACTCAAAAACCAAGGTCTCGATGAAGACCTCATGGACTTAATGAGGAAGGAATAGAGTGAGAAATGGCGATATTCCATGTATTCCAAAATGTCTGCTTATTTGATTGATTTGATGATTACACTTTGATCTTGTTACAATTTTATCTGCTGGTACTTTAACGCTTTAGAAAATGACACTAGAAAATTTTCATTCTGAAATATTAAAAAATTCTGCTTCTGTGAAGTTAAATTAATTATCGGTTTAGCTTTTTATGCTTTTCAGGCAAAGCTCGGTGACGGTTAGTGTAGAGATGGATTCCCTATATATTTAGTGTATAGATCCTAACAGATCCTGAAGGCCCATGGGCAGGATAATGAATTGGTGTCCAAGGCAGTAGTTTTAGGATCCACCCTCTTTTCGGTGTGTGGCTCTGCTCTCTCCTCCTTCCCCCACCAGTCCTTATCATACAGATTTCTACTACATGCTTAATGAGTAACAGTGATTTTAATTTTTTTCATAAATCAGTAATACACAGAAAAAAAATGTTATGTATCTTATTTGATGAATCTTTCTCCTCTTGGACTGATGTTTCACTCTCATTTCTTAGGTAAAATCTGTATTCAGTGAAGACTGATTTCTCCAGACAGGAGATGGCAGTTGGTGCTCATAAAAGGTCTATGGAAAATTGTAGGGGAACATGCAGCTGGATGTCTAGGCCGGCCTCTAGCTCCTCCCCCTTACTCTACATATTATTTTAAAAGCACAAAGGGGAGGAGCTAGAGTCCGGCCTAGACATCCAGCTGCAAGTTCCCCTACAATTTTCCATAGACTTTTTATGAGCACCAAATGTCATCTCCCTATCTCGGTATGGGTAAAATCTGTATTATCTTAGTAAGAGGAAAATCTCTAGTCACTGAAGACAGATTTTATCCATGATGTGGGAATTTTGAGAATTACATAATCAGTCCAGTAAGAGAAATAAGCAGATTTCCCTAATGGGATATATTACAGTGTTTCTTATTTTAAGTTGTACTATTGATTTCTGAAAAAAAAAAAATTAAAGTGACTGTTAATCGTTAACATTTCTTTTTAGCTTCTCCCCCTCAACGCATATGAAAAATCAGACATTACAGAATAACATATTACTGTAATAGTCCTAACAATTGGAATGAGGGCCTTACAATCTATGAGGGATTACGCAAAAAGTGAATAATAGCCCAGCCATCATAAAAATATTGGGGAAAAAAGGTAGTAACACATAATCCAGCACAAACTATTCATCAGCCGGTACCTGGGTAAGCACAGGTAGTATGTGCTATTGAGTGGGGAATACTGTGAATGTCGAAAAGGGTAAATTGAGAAGTTAGACTAGTGATTAAGATAGGTCCGCCTAAAACTATTGGGGGTTTTTTGTGTGACATTCGTGAATTGTGGATGTCGGAAATAAATCTGATTGAGGTTACGGATTCCAGATAACTGGTGCAGGGCAAGGCAACATTTGAAGACTGGAACAAGGGTCGGATTATGGAAGATGTTAGACTTGGGTCATTGGTAGAATGGACATATACAAAGGTTTAAGGACATATACAAAGGTTTATATAGGATATACAAGGTTCCTTTCTATCCTATTCCATTTGTATATGTAGTCTGTAGCTGGTTAGTTATTTCGATAGATTTTGAAACACAAGAATAATTTCGCTCAATCCTAGTTGTCATCTGTCTTGGACTCTACGTTAATTTTACCGATGTAGCAGATTCCTCTAACTTGCTAAGTAAATCTTGTTTTGCACAGGTCACAGTTTCCATTCTCTAATGCACATGATTATGGCCATAATTATGCTTTAAAAATGCAAATTGATTTCATATTTTGTTAAACTCTAAATTAGAGTTGTACTGGGTAGTAATGACTTCACAGACTCATTAAACCGCGACGTGTTGGTTCATCCTGTAAGAAGTAATGGCATGTCTTAGCCTCTGCCTCTAATAATTCTGACTTTGCATTACTCATATTAGTCTGTGGGTCTTGATAATAATTCAAATTATTATATACATGGTTAGGAAATCCCGGAGAGCCATGCAGCCACGGGGACTCGAACATAGTATTCGAGCACGTTGAAGACACTGTTAGTACCCGAGCTTGGTTGGATAACGCCTTATCTGAGCACGTTCACTCATCACTAGTGGTTAGATACTCTAGATTTGTAGAACGGTGACCACTATACGTATGCCTTCTTATATGGTATATGGGTGTTTTAGAAGGGTACACCACTTAGGACCAACCAGCCAGAACCTAGAACGGGAAACTATGAGCAGAACCTGGACTTACCTAGCCTGCCTATGTATTAGAAGAAAAACCATTCATCTCACCTGTAACACTACATTTCCCCACCTCTGGAAGTTACCTCCAAGGCCTCAAGGAGATGGCCCCACCCCAAGGTGCCTTTCTTTAAAGGTCTAATAAATAAAAAAGTCTTCATCTGTTAATTGATCGGTGGCCAACCAACTGTTGGGACTATGGAGATAACTGAGTCATATACTCGGGATAATCTCTATGGAAGCTGTAATCGGAACCATATAGGTTATCGTCCACCTTCAAATCTGCAGCTTTTAGGTACAACAGTGAGGGGGGTATAAAAGGTAAATGACTAGTAAATTCAAAGTAAACTTTATTGCCATTGTTATGCAAGTTCTTGTATCAGACATTTTGATTTACTAAAGTTCTTCTCGCTTCTATGTGTGATGACTATTATAACAGATGATTATTTTCACATTATTTTTGCAATGATCTTGGTTTTTGCTGTATGTGCATTGTGTATGACTAGATTCAGTTTAATACATGCTATACAAGCTGTGATACATAAGGGGTAGATGCTGTTATTCAGTAGAGTAGAGAAAGGCCATGACTCATTCTTGCTAAAAAAGAATTGATTATGTCTTTTATACAAGATATCATCATGTAAGAAATTACATATAAAGGCTGTGATACCAGTCATAAACTGGGCTCAACCTGGTACAGGCAGATGACGCCCTCATTTCATGCACATCATAGAATCATCACTGATTAATCTAAGTTTTTATTTTTTTGTTTAACACCCCTTTAAAGAGTTTCTCCGGGGACATAAAAATACAAAAAATTTACTTTAGTTATGAAATTCGGATATAAAAGGGGTAGCAATTCCTATTATGGAGAGTGACATGCCAGTGTAAGGAGACTTATAGGCCACACAATACTAGACTAGAACTGTAAAAGTAGCCATCCTAAAAGTCAACACTGACCGTTTAACGAGCCTTGTCACATGACTTAGGATAAAATCCAAAAGTCATGGCACGGCTCATTAAAGGGTCAGTATCAACTTTTAGGATGGCTACTTCCAGTAGGTGGCAGTAGAGTTCAAGTCGTCTTCCTCAGTGAAGAACCAATTTGCAGTTATGAAATTGGCACAGGTGTACTTATTTCTGACCCCTGTTTGTAGTCCCAGCAACTCCTCTTTTTTTCATTATAGTCAGTTCTTTCACTGGTTGTCAGTATGTGCTAAATGGGACTGACTGTTTGATTGTCTCAGGTTCTTAGCTAAACCAGCCCCCTTCTTCATCACAGCTAAGGCTACGTTCAGATTAGCGTTTCCCGACGCTGCGTCGGGAGACGCAGCGGCGACGCACGCGTCATGCGCCCCTATGTTTAACATGGGGGACGCATGCGTTTTTCTTGTTGCGTTTTCCGACACGTGCGTCGTTTTTGACGCTAGTGTCGGACGCAAGAAAACGCAACAAGTTGCATTTTTCTTGCGTCCGATTTTCGTCAAAAAACGACGCACGCGTCGCAAATGCAGCGTTTTTGCGTGCGTTTGCACGCGTTTTTTCGTGCGTCGTGCGTTGTGTCGCCGACGCAGCGGCGCGCAACGCTAATCTGAACGTAGCCTAATACAGAAATAAAGTACGGCGCTGACTTTGCTAACGAACTGAGGCTGATAGCCAACCCCCTCCATATAAGTCACCATCACAGAGATTGAAGGTGAGCGCTCCGTTTTTGTAGAAACAAATGCAGAACTGGAGTTTTGTGCCGATATTTTTTTTTTTTTTTTTAGACTTTTTGTAAGTCAAATGTCTGCTTACAATAGAACTAAATAACTTTTTATGCCTCCTGTCCACGCTTTTCATGATTCCTGGAGTGAGCATCTGTCTGCTGTTACTACCTACATTATCCCACTTGTGTCTGCTGTATTCTTCCTTTATCACATTATTCAAAAAATAATTTCAATGAATTACAATCTACAAAATAAAGAATTTAATTATATTTTTGAGTCGTGTTTCTCTTTATTTCTTTTGTTATTCCATATTCTTTTGTTAAACCCATATTTTTGTTTTCTGTCCACATAGACATATGAGGGCTTGTTTTTTTGTGGGATAAGTTGTACTTTTGAATGACACCTTTTTTTTTTTTACTACATAGTGTACTGGAAAACAGGGGCAAAAATTCCAAGAGAGAAACTGAAATTGTGAGAAAAATGCAATTCTGACATTGCTTTTTGGGAACTGATTTACAGTATGCATTTTGTGGTGAAAATGACCATGCAGTATAATTCTCCTCATCAATACGATTATGGCGATACCAAACATGTCCACATCGCCTACCGGGTATTGGGCGAGCTCGCTGCGTGAGGCCACTCCATACACCCGCCTCCGACATCCTCCTTTTATAGACTGTGCATGTCGTGAAGAGGATAATTGTTAGGGGATATGGATACTTTTGGGAGCATTTATTTTTACTTAAAAGCATGTATTAATAATTAATTTCTCCAGTCACCTTCCACGACAGTCACCTTGGAGGTTGTCTCCCCCGCCCTAATGGGGGACAGGAAACACAAAGAGGTTAAATAACCCTCCCCTTCCTGCTAACTCCAGTGTTTTTCCTGTCCCACTGGCATGAAGAGGTCCGTCTCAGGTGCAGCCGCGGCTGGTGAGCAGAGCCCTAGAAGAGCGTTACCTTAGAAGCCAGGCAGTCCGAGGTCGGGGGGTTTGCTCCTCTCTTCCAGGTGGCTGCTCGCGTCTCCATGTTCATGTGACTCGGGACCCCCTTCCCACCTCTCCCGCGCCTCTTCGGGAGGTAAAGCAGGGCGTTGATGTGCGGCAGGGGTCCTCCCTGAGCCCCCCGGCATTCTCTCGTGTGGTGGGGCCGGAGCCCGCACACACCGGAAGTGACGTCAGTGCGCGCACCAGAAGTGATGGCGGCGTACACTTCCAGTTTCGCATCTCGGTGGCGCCCATACTGAAACGCATGTGCTGCTTGCGGCCAGGGCCCAGATACCTTCACCACAACTAGGGTCATTCCTGGGATCCTCCCTGTGGACCTTGGGAGGAGGAGCACACAACTGACGCTGGACCTCGATATCTTCATATCCTGGTCGGGAGCCTCCAGGTAAGACACAGAGTCTCTGCCTTGTGTGACTGGTGACACACTGACCATGGATGGCGACAAACCTACAGCTGCATCTGCAGATCCCAGCGTTCACCCTCCTGTGAGTAGCAGGGCTGGTCCTTCACTGTCCGGGCTTGATACCTATGGGTCATTTAGTATACCTTCTCTCTTTTAGGGAGAAAAGGTCCCTGCCCCAAAGAACAAACCCAGCCGCAAATGTGGTGTTTGTGGTTCCAGGCTCCCGTCAGCTTACAAGAAGACCTTATGCCAACCCTGCACAGATGACATTTTACGTGCCGAGCAGCCCTCTCTCCTGGACAGTATTAAAACTCTCATCAAGCAGGAGGTGCAAACCTCCATGGCAGCCCTTTCCCTGCCCCCAGTGCCGCATCCCCCTCCCCCTAAAAAGAGGAAATTGGCACCGGCTGAGACTGACTCTGACTCGGGTGAAATTCATACCTCAGGGTCAGAAGATATTTGGGAAAATAAGGGCTCCACATTCACCCCTACGTCTGATAATAAGAAATACTATTTCTCTTCTGAGGATATGGAAGGGCCGGTTTCCATAGTGAGAAACACCATGGGGGTGGAGGAAGTAGAGGTGAAACACTCAATTCAGGATGAAATGTTTGGGGGGCTGAAACCAAGGGGTAAAAAAGGGTTTTCCGGTTCATGAAAATGTCCAGAACCTTATATTTCATGAATAGTCTTCCCCAGGGAAGGGACTTAGCGTACCCTAGGAATTAAGAAATCGCTTTCCCCTTGAAGGCGATAATTCTATTTGGGAAATCCCTAGAGTGGACATCCAGGTCTCTAAAATAACCAAGAAAACGTCCCTCCCCTTTGAGGATTCTTCCCAATTAAAAGATCCTATGGATCGCAAAATAGAAAGCCACCTGAAAAAATCCTGGGAGTCCTCTGCGAACCTGATCAAAATATATATAGCTTCTACTTGCGTTGCCAGATCCCTTTTATCTCTGGCTTCGCAAATTGGAAGAACACTCTCTCAAGGGACCTCTAGAGAAGAGATCCTTCACTCCCTTCCCCTTCTCCAAAAGGTGACGGGCTTCTTAGCTGATGCCTCAGGAGAGTCTGTCTGGGTGGCAGACCTCTCTCTAATTCTGCTAGGCCTGCCCTTTGGCTAAAATCTTGGGGGGGGGGCATCACCTCTAAGACTAAACTCTGTGGCATTCCTTTCCAGGGACACCACGTGTTTGGTCCAGTCTTGGATGATATCCTTGAAAAAGCTTTGGATAAGAAGAAATTGCTTCCAGAGCAGAAATTTACTAGGAAGCATTTTTTCGTCCCCCTCGTGAACAGTCCTCCCAGAAGGAATTCAGGGGAAAGGGTAAAACCGGACGGTGGAGCTACTCGAAGGGGGGTAGAAGCAGGAACATTCTTGTCCCTCAACAACAGACCCCAGACAAACAGTGACTCTCCGGTGGGGGGCCGACTCTCGGATTTCCTTGCCCAATGGCAGTCCATATCCACAAACCAGTAGATCCTTCACACCAAAAAATTGGGGCTAAAGTTGGAGTTCCAGAGTCCCCCCCAATTTCTGAGGATTACCCCGTTACAGACTCCAGACGTCCAAAATTCCTTCCTCCTATAAATACAAGATATCTTGCGAGAAAAAGTAATTTCTCAGGTACCCCATCAGGAGATAGGCAGAGGCCATTACTCTCGCCTATTCCTCATAAGAAAACCCTCCAGAAAATGCAGGGTCATCATAAATTTAAAACCCCTAAACCAATTCATCAAATACCAGAGGTTCAAGATGCAGTCGATCAAGACGGTAATTCCTCTGATTGGACAAAACTGGGTGATGGCTACGATAGACCTGAGGGACGCTTACTACCATGTTCCGATCCATCCGGATCACAGGAAGTTCCTCAGGTTCGCAGTCTCCCACAACCAAGGGATCACCCATTGCAATTCAACACACTTCCATTCGGCGTCTCCTGAGCACCGAGAGTGTTTTCAAAGATCATGAGGGAAGCAGTATTCTTTATCTGTCTCTAGGGAATATGTGTCATTCCATATTTGGACATATATCGACATTTCGGCTGAATCAGGACGTGTCAAAAACTCTGGAGATCCTCGAATCCCCAGGCTGGATCCCAAATCTTCAGAAATCAGACCTCCACCCTTCCCCAAGGAAGAAATTTCTGGGGATTCTCCTAGACTCGGGAAAAAAGGACATCCTTCCTTCCCAAGGATCGTCAGCACGACCTTCGCCAGAAGATCTCCAAATTCAAACAACTGAGGTCACCAACCTTGAGAGAGTCCATGTCCCTGACATCATGTATTCAGGCAGTATCCTAGGCTCAGGTGCACACTCGAACCCTCCAATCCCACGTCCTTCTATACTCGCGAAGGTATCACAATGTTCTGTCCAGGAAAATTCAGCTTCCCGGACATGTGAAGTCTGCTCTCCTGGTGGTTGAATTGCCAAAACCTACAGCGGGGGTGAGCTGGGATCAGCTCCCCCTAAAAATACTTTGCACAGATGCCAGCCGAAGAGGTTGGGGAGCTGTGGTGGAGGAAACATATTTTCAGGGACTATGGTCCCCGGATATAAGGTCCAGATCTTCGAACCGGAGAGAACTATAGGCAGTAGAGGAAGCTCTGATAGCCGCTTTACCTCTAATCCAAAAACATAATTTTCGGGTCTACTCCAACAATGTAACAATGGTAGCCTACCTTCGACACCAAGGGGCCACGAAGTATGCCAGCTTAAAACTAATTGCGGAAAGGATATTTTTCTGGGCAGAGAAATGCCTGTTGTCCATCTCGGCAATACATCTCAAGGGTTCAGACAATGCTCAGGTGGACTTCCTAAGCAGAAGGGATGTCCATCCAGGAGAATGTTGCCTGAACCAAGCGGTCTTCTTATCCCTGACCGCGAGATGGGGGTGCCCATAGGTCGATTTGTTTGCAAATGCTCAGAATGCAAAAACAAAAACCTTTTTCTCCCTCAGTCCTGCTTATGGAGCTCGGGGGTAGATGCTTTCGCCCATCCATGGAATTTGGCCTACGCCTTCCCACCTATCCCTATGTTGGTGAAAACACTGCAGAAAATCCGGTTGGACCAGGTTACAACGATCCTAATTACTCGAATGTGGCCAGGGCGCAGCTGGTGCAGCACTGTTATGAAAGGTAATTCAGTACCACAATGGACATAGAGGTCAGCGCACATACAGTGACCTGGCAATAACCCCAAAAAACAAGAACGAGCTCTGAGACGTGGGAACTCTGTTGACCGCAATCCCTAATCCTTTCCAACCACACTAAAGGCAGCCGTGGATTGCGCCTAACGCTCCCTATGCAACTCGGCACGGCCTGAGAAACTAGCTAGCCTGAAGATAGAAAATAAGCCTACCTTGCCTCAGAGAAATATCCCCAAAGGAAAAGGCAGCCCCCCACATATAATGACTGTGAGTTAAGATGAAAAGACAAACGTAGAGATGAAATAGATTTAGCAAACCGAGGCCCAACTTTCTGAACAGAGCGAGGATAGGAAAGATAACTTTGCGGTCAACACAAAACCCTACAAAAACCACGCAAAGGGGGCAAAAAGACCCTCCGTACCGAACTAACGGCACGGAGGTACACCCTCTGCGTCCCAGAGCTTCCAGCAAGCAGGAAAAAACAAATAGACAAGCTGGACAGAAAAAAACAGCAAACAAATAGCAAAGAATAACTTAGCTATGCAGAGCAGCAGGCCACAGGAACGATCCAGGAGGAGACAGGTCCAATACTAGAACATTGACTGGAGGCCAGGATCAAAGCACTAGGTGGAGTTAAATAGAGCAGCACCTAACGACTTCACCACATCACCTGAGGAAGGAAACTCAGAAGCCGCAGTACCACTTTCCTCCACCAACGGAAGCTCACAGAGAGAATCAGCCGAAGTACCACTTGTGACCACAAGAGGGAGCTCTGCCACAGAATTCACAACAGTACCCCCCCTTGAGGAGGGGTCACCGAACCCTCACCAGAGCTCCCAGGATGACCAGGATGAGCCATATGAAAGGCACGAACAAGATCGGGAGCATGGACATCAGAGGCAAAAACCCAGGAATTATCTTCCTGAGCATAACCCTTCCACTTAACCAGATACTGGAGTTTCCGTCTAGAAACACGAGAATCCAAAATCTTCTCCACAATATACTCCAACTCCCCCTCCACCAAAACCTGGGCAGGAGGATCAACAGATGGAACCACGGGTGCCACGTATCTCCGCAACAATGACCTATAGAATACGTTATGTATGGAAAAAGAATCTGGAAGGGTCAGACGAAAAGACACAGGATTAAGAACCTCAGAAATCCTATACGGACCAATAAAACGAGGTTTAAACTTAGGAGAGGAAACCTTCATAGGAATATGACGAGAAGATAACCAAACCAAGTCCCCAACCCGAAGTCGGGGACCCACACAGCGTCTGCGATTAGCGAAACGTTGAGCCTTCTCCTGGGACAAGGTCAAATTGTCCACTACATGAGTCCAAATCTGCTGCAACCTGTCCACCACAGTATCCACACCAGGACAGTCCGAAGACTCAACCTGCCCTGAAGAGAAACGAGGATGGAACCCAGAGTTGCAGAAAAACGGTGAAACCAAGGTAGCCGAGCTGGCCCGATTATTAAGGGCGAACTCAGCCAAAGGCAAAAAGGACACCCAGTCATCCTGATCAGCAGAAACAAAGCATCTCAGATATGTTTCCAAGGTCTGATTGGTTCGTTCGGTCTGGCCATTAGTCTGAGGATGGAAAGCCGAGGAAAAAGACAAGTCAATGCCCATCCTACCACAAAAGGCTCGCCAAAACCTCGAAACAAACTGGGAACCTCTGTCAGAAACGATATTCTCTGGAATGCCATGTAAACGAACCACATGCTGGAAAAACAATGGCACCAAATCAGAGGAAGAAGGCAATTTAGACAAGGGTACCAAATGGACCATCTTAGAGAAGCGATCACAGACCACCCAAATGACTGACATCTTTTGAGAGACAGGAAGATCTGAAATAAAATCCATAGAGATATGTGTCCAAGGCCTCTTCGGGACCGGCAAGGGCAAAAGCAACCCACTGGCACGAGAACAGCAGGGCTTAGCCCGAGCACAAATCCCACAGGACTGCACAAAAGTACGCACATCCCGCGACAGAGATGGCCACCAAAAGCATCTAGCCACTACCTCTCTTGTACCAAAGATTCCAGGATGACCAGCCAACACCGAACAATGAACCTCAGAGATAACTCTATTCGTCCACCTATCAGGGACAAACAGTTTCTCCGCTGGGCAACGATCAGTTTTATCAGCCTGAAATTTTTGCAGCACCCGCCGCAAATCAGGGGAGATGGCAGACACAATTACTCCCTCTTTGAGGATACCCGCCGGCTCAGATACACCCGGAGAGTCGGGCACAAAACTCCTAGACAGAGCATCCGCCTTCACATTTTTAGAGCCCGGAAGATATGAAATCGCAAAGTCAAAATGGGCAAAAAACAACGACCAACGAGCTTGTCTAGGATTCAACCGCTTGGCGGACTCGAGATAAGTCAAGTTCTTATGATCAGTCAAGACAACCACGCGATGCTTAGCTCCTTCATGCCAATGACGCCACTCCTCGAATGCCCACTTCATGGCCAGCAACTCTCGATTGCCCACATCATAATTTCGCTCAGCAGGCAAAAACTTCCTGGAAAAGAAGGCGCATGGTTTCATCACCGAGCAATCAGAACTTCTCTGCGACAAAACAGCCCCTGCTCCAATCTCAGAAGCATCAACCTCGACCTGGAACGGAAGCGAAACATCTGGTTGACACAACACAGGGGCAGAAGAAAAATGATGCTTCAACTCTTGAAAAGCTTCCACAGCAGCAGAAGATCAATTGACCACATCAGCACCTTTCTTGGTCAAATCGGTCAATGGTTTAGCAATACTAGAAAAATTGCAGATGAAGCGACGATAAAAATTAGCAAAGCCCAGGAACTTTTGCAGACTTTTCAGAGATGTCGGCTGAGTCCAATTATGGATGGCTTGGACCTTAACAGGGTCCATCTCAATAGTAGAAGGGGAAAAGATGAACCCCAAAAATGAAACCTTCTGGACACCAAAGAGACACTTTGATCCCTTCACAAACAAAGAATTAGCACGCAGGACCTGAAACACCGTTCTGACCTGCTTCACATGAGACTCCCAATCATCCGAGAAGATCAAAATGTCATCCAAGTACACAATCAGGAATTTATCCAGGTACTCTCGGAATATGTCATGCATAAAGGACTGAAACACTGATGGAGCATTGGCAAGTCCGAATGGCATTACTAGATACTCAAAATGGCCCTCGGGCGTATTAAATGCAGTTTTCCACTCATCGCCTCGCTTAATACGCACAAGATTATACGCACCACGAAGATCTATCTTGGTGAACCAACTAGCCCCCTTAATGCGAGCAAACAAATCAGATAATAATGGCAAAGGGTACTGAAATTTAACCCCTTAGTGACAGAGCCAATTTGGTACTTAATGACCGAGCCAATTTTTGCAATTCTGACCACTGTCACTTTATGAGGTTATAACTCTGGAACGCTTCAACGGATCCCGCTGATTCTGAGATTGTTTTTTCGTGACATATTGTACTTCATGTTAGTGGTAACATTTCTTCGATATTACTTGCGATTATTTATGAAAAAAACGGAAATATGGCGAAAATTTTTAAAATTTTGCAATTTTCAAACTTTGTATTTTTATGCCCTTAAATCAGAGAGATATGTCATCAAAAATAGTTAATAAATAACATTTCCCACATGTCTACTTTACATCAGCACAATTTTGGAAATAAAAAATTTTTTTGTTAGGGAGTTATAAGGGTTAAAAGTTGACCAGCAATTTCTCATTTTTACAACACCATTTTTTTTAGGGACCACATCACATTTGAAGTCATTTTGAGGGGTCTATATGATAGAAAATAATGAAGTGTGACACCATTCTAAAAACTACACCCCTCAAGGTTCTCAAAACCACATTCAAGAAGTTTATTAACCCTTTACGTGCTTCACAGGAACTGAAACAATGTGGAAGGAAAAAATGAACATTTAACTTTTTTTTGCAAACATCTTAATTCAGAACCATTTTTTTTATTTTCACAAGTGTAAAAACAGAAATGTAACCATAAATTTTGTTATGCAATTTCTCCTGAATACGCCAATACCCCATATGTGGGGGTAAACCACTGTTAGGGCGCACCGCAGAACTTAGAAGTGAAGGAGCGCCGTTTGACTTTTTCAATGCAGAATTGGCTGGAATTGAGATCGGACACCATGTCACATTTAGAGAGCCCCTGATGTACCTAAACAGTGGAAACTCCCCACAAGTGACACCATTTTGGAAACTAGACCCCTTAAGGAACTTATCTAGATGTGTGGTGAGTACTTTGAACCCCCAAGTGCTTCACAGAAGTTTATAACGTAGAGCCGTGAAAATAAAAAATCGCTTTTGTTTACACAATAATGATCTTTTCGCCCACAAATTCTTATTTTCACAAGGGTAACAGGAGAAATTAGACCACAAAAGTTGTTGAGCAATTTCTCCTGAGTACGCTGATACCCAATATGTGGGGGTAAACAACTGTTAGGGCGCACCGCAGAACTTAGAAGTGAAGGAGCGCCGTTTTACTTTTTCAATGTAGAATTGGCTGGAATTGAGATTGGACGCCATGTCGCGTTTGGAGAGCCCCTGATGTGCCTAAACAGGTGGAAACCCCCCACAAGTGACACCATTTTGGAAACTAGACCCCTTAAGGAACTTATCTAGATGTGTGGCGAGCACTTTGAACCCCCATGTGCTTCACAGAAGTTTATAACGTAGAGCCGTGAAAAAAAAAAATAGCATTTTTTCTACAAAAATGATCTTTTTGCCCACAAATTTTTATTTTCACAAGGGTAACAGGAGAAATTAGACCACTAAAGTTGTTGTGCAATTTCTCCTGAGTACGTCGATACCCAATATGTGGGGGTAAACCACTGTTTGGGCGCACCGCAGAGCTTGGAAGAGAAAGAGTGCCGTTTTACTTTTTCAATGTAGAATTGGCTGGAATTGAGATCGGACGCCATGTCGTGTTTGGAGAGCCCCTGATGTGCCTAAACAGTAGAAATCCCCCACAAGTGACCCCATTTTGGAAACTAGACCCCCCATGGAACTTATCTAGATGTGTGGTGAGAACCTTGAATGCCCAAGTGCTTCACAGAAGTTTATAATGCAGAGCCGTGAAAATAAAAAATATTTTTTTTTTCCACAAAAAAGATTTTTTAGCCACCAAATTTTTATTTTCACAAGGGTAACTGTTGTGAATTCTGTGGCTGAATTCACTTCTGTGGTCACAAGTGGTATTGCAGTCTCTGGGCTTCCTCCCTCAGGTGTTTTGGTGAGCTCGTTGGCTGCCTTGCTATTTAGCTCCACCTGAGTCTGTCTTCCTTGCTCCTTGTCAATGTTCCAGTGTTGGATCTGAGCTACTGCATCTTTCCTTGGGCCTGCTGCTCTGCTAGATAAGTGCTTCTAGTTTGTTTTCTGTTTTTCTGTCCAGCTTGCTATTAACTTTTGCTGGAAGCTCTGAGAAGCAAAGGGGTGCTCCGCCGTGCTGTTAGTTCGGCACGGTGGGTCTTTTTGCCCCTTTGCGTGGTTTTCGTTTTAGGGTTTTTTGTAGACTGCATAGTTCTCTTTGCTATCCTCGCTCTGTCTAGAATATCGGGCCTCACTTTGCTGAATCTATTTCATTCCTACGTTTGTCTTTTCATCTTGCTAACAGTCATTATGTGTGGGGGGCTGCCTGTTCCTTTGGGGTATTTCTCTGAGGTAAGTCAGGCTTGTATTTCTATCTTCAGGCTAGTCAGCTCCTCAGGCGGTGCCGAGTTGCATAGGTAGTGATAGGCGCAATCCACTGCTGCTTATAGTTGTGTGAGGATAGATCAGGTACTGCAGTCTACAGAGATTCCACGTCTCAGAGCTCGTCCTATTGTTTTTGGTTATTGCCAGATCTCTGTATGTGCGCTGATTACTGCACGCTGTGTTGCCTGATTGCCAGCCATAACAGTACAAGGAGCCAAACCAATGATTCCCAATAGAGGGAAAAAAGAAATCCTGACAGCATTTTTTTTTCTTAGCTCTGTCTTCAGTCTTTTTTTTCCCCTAGACATTAGAGTGCTTCAGGACACAGCTGTGGACATGGATATTCAGGCTCTGTGCTCCTCAATGGATAATCTCGTTGTAAATGTACAAAAGATTCAAGATACTATTGATCAGAAATCGATGCTAGAACCAAGAATTCCGATTCCTGATTTGTTTTTTGGTGACAGAACTAAGTTCCTGAGCTTCAGAAATAATTGTAAGCTATTTTTGGCCTTGAAACCTCATTCTTCTGGTAATCCTATTCAACAGGTTTTGATTATTATTTCTTTTTTGCGCGGCGACCCACAGGACTGGGCGTTTTCTCTTGCACCAGGAGATTCTGCATTGAGTAATGTTGATGCGTTTTTCCAGGCGCTGGGATTGCTTTACGATGAGCCTAATTCAGTGGATCAGGCTGAGAAAAATCTGCTGGCTTTATGCCAGGGTCAGGATGATGTAGAAGTATATTGTCAGAAATTTAGGAAATGGTCAGTACTCACTCTGTGGAATGAATCTGCACTAGCGGCTTTGTTTAGAAAGGGTCTCTCTGAAGCTCTTAAGGATGTAATGGTGGGATTTCCTATGCCTGCTGGTTTGAATGAGTCTATGTCCTTGGCCATTCAGATCGGTCGTCGCTTGCGCGAGCGTAAATCTGTGCACCATCTGGCGGTATTGTCTGAGAGTAAACCTGAGCCTATGCAGTGCGACAGGACTATGACTAAAGTAGAACGGCAAGAACACAGACGTCTGAACAGACTGTGTTTCTATTGTGGTGATTCTACTCATGCTATTTCTAATTGTCCTAAACGCACTAGGCGGTTCGATAGCTCTGCCGTTATTGGTACTGTACAGTCCAAATTCCTTTTGTCCATTACCTTAATGTGCTCTTTGTCATCGTATTCTGTCATGGCGTTTGTGGATTCAGGCGCTGCCCTGAATCTGATGGATTTGGATTATGCTAAACGTTGTGGATTTTTCTTGGAGCCTTTGCGGTGTCCTATTCCGTTGAGAGGAATTGATGCTACACCTTTGGCCAAGAATAAGCCTCAGTACTGGGCCCAGCTGACCATGTGCATTGCTCCTGCACATCAGGAAGTTATTCGCTTTCTGGTACTGCATAATTTGCATGATGTGGTCGTGTTGGGGTTGCCATGGCTACAAACCCATAATCCAGTATTGGATTGGAACTCTGTCGGTAACCAGCTGGGGTTGTCAGGGAGAACATGGTGATGTTCCATTTTTGTCTATTTCGTCATCCATTCCTTCTGACATCCCAGAGTTCTTGTCGGACTTTCAGGATGTATTTGAAGAGTCCAAGTCTGATGCCCTACCTCCGCATAGGAATTGTGATTGTGCTATCGATTTGATTCCTGGTAGTAAATTCCCTAAGGGTCGTTTATTTAATTTGTCCGTACCTGAACACACCGCTATGCGCAGTTATGTGAAGGAGTCCTGTTGTGAATTCTGTGGCTGAGTTCACTTCTGTGGTCACAAGTGGTATTGCAGTCTCTGGGCTTCCTCCCTCAGGTGTTTTGGTGAGCTCGTTGGCTGCCTTGCTATTTAGCTCCACCTGAGTCTGTCTTCCTTGCTCCTTGTCAATGTTCCAGTGTTGGATCTGAGCTACTGCATCTTTCCTTGGGCCTGCTGCTCTGCTAGATAAGTGCTTCTAGTTTGTTTTCTGTTTTTTCTGTCCAGCTTGTTATTATCTTTTGCTGGAAGCTCTGAGAAGCAAAGGGGTGCACCGCCGTGCTGTTAGTTCGGCACGGTGGGTCTTTTTGCCCCTTTGCGTGGTTTTCGTTTTAGGGTTTTTTGTAGACTGCATAGTTCTCTTTGCTATCCTCGCTCTGTCTAGAATATCGGGCCTCACTTTGCTGAATCTATTTCATTCCTACGTTTGTCTTTTCATCTTGCTAACAGTCATTATATGTGGGGGCTGCCTATTCCTTTGGGGTATTTCTCTGAGGTAAGTCAGGCTTGTATTTCTATCTTCAGGCTAGTCAGCTCCTCAGGCAGTGCCGAGTTGCATAGGTAGTTGATAGGCGCAATCCACTGCTGCTTCCAGTTGTGTGAGGATAGATCAGGTACTGCAGTCTACAGAGATTCCACGTCTCAGAGCTCGTCCTATTGTTTTGGGTTATTGCCAGATCTCTGTATGTGCGCTGATTACTGCACGCTGTGTTGCCTGATTGCCAGCCATAACAGAGTCCCTGGAGAAGGGACATATTCGCTCATCGTCGTCACCATTGGGAGCAGGGTTCTTTTTTGTAGCCAAGAAGGATGGTTCGCTAAGACCGTGTATTGATTACCGCCTTCTTAATAAGATCACTGTTAAGTTTCAGTATCCCTTGCCATTGATATCTGACTTGTTTGCTCGGATTAAGGGGGCTAGTTGGTTTACTAAGATTGATCTTCGTGGTGCGTATAATCTGGTGAGAATCAGGCAGGGAGATGAATGGAAAACGGCATTTAATACGCCCGAGGGTCATTTTGAGTATCTGGTGATGCCGTTCGGACTTGCCAATGCTCCATCTGTTTTTCAGTCTTTTATGCATGACATTTTCCGTGAGTATCTGGATAAATTCTTGATTGTTTACTTGGATGACATTTTGATCTTCTCAGATGATTGGGAGTCTCATGTGAAGCAAGTCAGAATAGTTTTCCAGGTACTGCGTGCTAATTCCTTGTTCGTGAAGGGATCAAAGTGTCTCTTCGGTGTGCAGAAAGTTTCATTTTTGGGGTTCATCTTTTCCCCATCTACTATCGAGATGGATCCGGTTAAGGTTCAGGCCATCCAGGATTGGACTCAGCCGACATCTCTAAAAAGTCTGCAGAAATTCCTGGGCTTTGCTAATTTTTATCGTCGCTTCATCTGTAATTTTTCTAGCATTGCCAGACCATTGACCGATTTGACCAAGAAGGGTGCTGATTTGGTTAATTGGTCTTCTGCTGCCGTGGAAGCTTTTCAGGAGTTGAAGCGTCGTTTTTGCTGTGCCCCTGTGTTGTGTCAACCTGATGTTTCTCTTCCGTTCCAGGTCGAGGTTGATGCTTCTGAGATTGGTGCAGGGGCGGTTTTGTCACAGAGAGGTTCTGGTTGCTCAGTGTTCAAACCATGTGCTTTCTTTTCCAGGAAATTTTCTGCAGCTGAGCGTAATTATGATGTGGGCAACCGAGAGTTGCTGGCCATGAAGTGGGCATTCGAGGAGTGGCGTCATTGGCTTGAGGGTGCTAAGCATCGCGTGGTGATTTTGACTGATCATAAGAACCTTACTTATCTTGAGTCTGCCAAGCGCTTGAATCCTAGACAGGCCCGTTGGTCGTTATTTTTTGCTCGTTTTGATTTTGTGATTTCATACCTTCCGGGCTCTAAAAATGTGAAGGCGGATGCTCTGTCTAGGAGTTTTGTGCCCGACTCTCCGGGGTTATCTGAGCCGGCGAGTATCCTCAAGGAAGGAGTCATTGTGTCTGCCATCTCCCCTGATTTGCGGAGAGTGTTGCAGAAATTTCAGGCTAATAAACCTGATCGTTGTCCGGCCGAGAAACTGTTCGTCCCTGATAGGTGGACTAGTAAAGTTATCTCTGAACTTCATTGTTCGGTGCTGGCCGGTCATCCAGGAATCTTTGGTACCAGGGAGTTGGTTGCTAGATCCTTCTGGTGGCCATCTCTGTCGCGGGATGTGCGTACTTTTGTGCAGTCCTGTGGAATTTGTGCTAGGGCTAAGCCCTGCTGTTCACGTGCCAGTGGGTTGCTTTTGCCCTTGCCGGTCCCGAAGAGGCCTTGGACACATATTTCGATGGATTTCATTTCTGACCTTCCCGTTTCTCAAAAAATGTCGGTCATTTGGGTGGTCTGTGATCGCTTTTCTAAAATGGTCCATCTGGTGCCCTTGGTTAAATTGCCTTCCTCCTCTGATTTGGTGCCTTTGTTCTTCCAGCATGTGGTTCGTTTACATGGCATTCCTGAGAATATTGTTTCTGACAGAGGTTCCCAGTTTGTCTCGAGGTTCTGGCGAGCTTTTTGTGGTAGGATGGGCATTGACCTATCTTTCTCCTCGGCCTTCCATCCTCAGACTAATGGCCAGACCGAACGAACCAATCAGACCTTGGAAACATATCTGAGATGTTTTGTTTCCGCTGACCAGGATGATTGGGTGTCATTTTTGCCGTTGGCTGAGTTCGCCCTTAATAATCGGGCCAGCTCGGCTACCTTGGTCTCTCCATTTTTCTGCAATTCTGGGTTCCATCCTCGTTTCTCTTCAGGACAGGTTGAGTCTTCGGACTGTCCTGGTGTGGATTCTGTGGTGGACAGGTTGCAGCAGATCTGGACTCAGGTAGTGGACAATTTGACCTTGTCCCAGGAGAAGGCTCAGCTTTTCGCTAATCGCAGACGCCGTGTGGGACCCCGACTTCGTGTTGGGGATCTGGTTTGGTTATCTTCTCGTCATATTCCTATGAAGGTTCCCTCTCCTAAATTTAAACCTCGTTTTATTGGTCCGTATAGGATTTCTGAGATTCTCAATCCGGTGTCTTTTCGTCTGATCCTCCCAGACTCCTTTTCCATACATAATGTATTCCATAGGTCGTTGTTGAGGAGATACGTGGCACCTATGGTTCCATCTGTGGAGCCTCCTGCCCCTGTTTTGGTGGAGGGGGAATTGGAGTATATTGTGGAGAAGATTTTGGATTCTCGTGTCTCTAGACGGAAACTCCAGTATCTGGTCAAATGGAAGGGTTATGCTCAGGAAGATAATTCCTGGGTTTTTGCCTCTGATGTCCATGCCCCAGATCTTGTTCGTGCCTTTCATGTGGCTCATCCTGGTCGGCCTGGGGGTTCTGGTGAGGGTTCGGTGACCCCTCCTCAAGGGGGGGGTACTGTTGTGAATTCTGTGGCTGAATTCACTTCTGTGGTCACAAGTGGTATTGCAGTCTCTGGGCTTCCTCCCTCAGGTGTTTTGGTGAGCTCGTTGGCTGCCTTGCTATTTAGCTCCACCTGAGTCTGTCTTCCTTGCTCCTTGTCAATGTTCCAGTGTTGGATCTGAGCTACTGCATCTTTCCTTGGGCCTGCTGCTCTGCTAGATAAGTGCTTCTAGTTTGTTTTCTGTTTTTTCTGTCCAGCTTGCTATTAACTTTTGCTGGAAGCTCTGAGAAGCAAAGGGGTGCTCCGCCGTGCTGTTAGTTCGGCACGGTGGGTCTTTTTGCCCCTTTGCGTGGTTTTCGTTTTAGGGTTTTTTGTAGACTGCATAGTTCTCTTTGCTATCCTCGCTCTGTCTAGAATATCGGGCCTCACTTTGCTGAATCTATTTCATTCCTACGTTTGTCTTTTCATCTTGCTAACAGTCATTATGTGTGGGGGGCTGCCTGTTCCTTTGGGGTATTTCTCTGAGGTAAGTCAGGCTTGTATTTCTATCTTCAGGCTAGTCAGCTCCTCAGGCGGTGCCGAGTTGCATAGGTAGTGATAGGCGCAATCCACTGCTGCTTATAGTTGTGTGAGGATAGATCAGGTACTGCAGTCTACAGAGATTCCACGTCTCAGAGCTCGTCCTATTGTTTTTGGTTATTGCCAGATCTCTGTATGTGCGCTGATTACTGCACGCTGTGTTGCCTGATTGCCAGCCATAACAGGTAACAGGAGAAATTGGACTGCAATAGTTGTTGTCCAATTTATCCCGAGTACGCTGATGCGCCATATGTGGGGGTAAACCACTGTTTGGGCGCACGGCAGAGCTCGGAAGGGAAGGAGCGCCTTTTTGGAATGCAGACTTTGATAGAATGGTCTGTGGGCATTATGTTGCGATTGCAGAGCCCCTGATGTACCTAAACTGTAGTAACCCCCCACAAGTGACCCCATTTTGGAAACTAGACCCCCCAAGGAACTTATCTAGATGTGTGGTGAGAACTTTGAATGCCTAAGTGCTTCACAGAAGTTTAGAATGCAGAGTCGTGAAAATAAAAAATATTATTTTTTTCACAAAAAAGATTTTGTAGCCCCCAAGTTTTTATTTTCACAAGGGTAACAAGAGAAATTGGACCCCAGAAGTTGTTGTCCAATTTATCCCGAGTACGCTGATGCCCCACATGTGGGGGTAACCCACTGTTTGGGCGCACGGCAGAGCTCAGAAGGGAGGGAGCACCATTTGACTTTTTGAGCGCAAAATTGGCTGTCGTATTTGGAGACCCCCTGATGTACCTAAACAGTGGAAACCCCCCAATTCTAGCTCCAACCCTAACCCCAACACACCCCTAACCCTAATCCCAACCTCATCCATAATCCTAATCACTAACCCTAACCATAATCACAACCCTTACCCCAAAACAACCCTAATGTCAACCCTAACCATAACCCTCATCAAAACCCTAAATCCAACACACCCCTAATCCTAATCTCAACCCTAACCTCAAACCTAACCCTAATCCCAATACACCCCTAATCACAACCCTAACCTTAACCCTAATCCCAAACCTAACCCTAATCCCAAGCGTAACCCTAATGCCAACCCTAATCCAAACCCTAACCCTAATACGAGCCCTAATCCAAACCCTAACCCTAATCCCAGCTCTAACCCTAACTTTAGCCCCAACCCTAGCCCTAACTTTAGCCTCAACCCTAACCCTAGCCCTAGGGCTACTTTCACACTTGCGTCGTTTGGCATTCCGTCGCAATCCGTCGTTTTGGACAAGAAACGGATCCTGCAAATGTGCCCGCAGGATGCGTTTTTTGCCCATAGACTTGTATTGCCGACGGATCGTGACGGATGGCCACACGTCGCGTCCGTCGTGCACTGGATCAGTTGTGTTTTGGCGGAGCGTCGGCACAAAAAAAGTTCAATGAAACTTTTTTTGTACGTCGCATCCGCCATTTCTGACCGCGCATGCGTGGCCGTAACTCCGCCCCCTCCTCCCCAGGACATAGATTGGGCAGCGGATGTGTTGAAAAACTACAGCTGCTGCCCACGTTGTGCACAATTTTCACAACGTGCGTCGGTATGTCGGGCCGACGCATTGCGACGGCCCCGTACCGACGTAAGTGTGAAAGAAGCCTAACCCTAAGTTTAGCCCCAACCCTAAGCCTAAATTTAGCCCCAACCCTAACCCTAAATTTAGCCCCAACCCTAACCCTAAATTTAGCCCCAACCCTAGCCCTAACCCTAGCCCTACCCCTAACCTAACCCTAACCTAACCCTACCCCTAACCTAACCCTAACCTACCCCTAACCCTAACCCTACCCCTAACCCTACCCCTAACCCTACCCCTAACCCTACCCTTAACCCTAACCTAACCTAACCCCTAACCCTACCCCTAACCCTACCCCTAACCCTACCCCTAACCCTAATTTTAGCCCCAACTGCTGTTCTCCTGCCGGCCGGCAGATGGAGACAGATGGCAGGCGCACTGGGCATGCGTCCGCCATGTTCTGCTGCCGGCGGCCAGGAGGAGCAGCAAGAGGATCCAGGGACCTAGGTGAGTATGCTAGGGTCCCCGAATCCCCCTATTTCTCTGTCCTCTGATGTGCGATCACATCAGAGGACAGAGAATTACACTTTACTTTTTTTTTTTTTTTTTTTTGCGGTCGCCGGTAAACAGTTGATTACCGGCGATCGCAAAACAGGGGTCGGTAATACCGACCCCGATCGTGCTCTTTGGGGTCTCGGCTACCCCCGGCAGCCGAGACCCCAAAGATTCTCCCGGTGCCGGCCGGTGGGCGCAATGCGCCCGCCATTTTGAAGATGGCGGCGCCCACCGGGAGACACGAGGAGCATCGGGGGAGCTAGGTGAGTATTGGGGGGCCACCTGGGACCCCTTTTCTCTGTCCTCCGATGTGCGATCACATCGGAGGACAGAGAAATTAAAAAGATCGTTTTTTTTTTTTTTTTTTTTGCGATCACCGGTAAACGGTTAATTATCGGCGATCGCAAATGCGGGGTGGGTTAAAAACCCCCCGAATCATGTTCTCTGGGGTCTCGGCTACCCTCGGCAGCCGAGACCCCGGAGAAAATCGGCCTCTGGGGGGCGCTATGGACTTTTTCCACAGCGCCGTTAATTAACGGCGCTGTGGTTTAAGTACCCTTAGCGGCCGCCGTTAAAAGGCGTATCGGCGGTCGCTAAGGGGTTAACCGTGATCTTATTTAGAAGGCGGTAATCTATACAAGGTCTCAGTGAACCATCCTTCTTGGCTACAAAAAAGAACCCTGCTCCTAATGGCGACGATGACGGGCGAATATGCCCCTTCTCCAAAGACTCCTTCACATAACTCCGCATAGCGGCGTGCTCAGGCACAGATAAATTAAACAGTCGACCTTTTGGGAATTTACTACCAGGAATCAAATCGATAGCACAATCACAATCCCTATGCGGAGGTAGGGTATCGGACTTGGGCTCATCAAATAAATCCCGGTAATCAGACAAGAACTCAGGAACCTCAGAAGGGGTGGATGACGAAATAGTCAGAAATGGGACATCACCATGTACCCCCTGACAACCCCAGCTGGACACAGACATGGATTTCCAATCTAATACTGGATTATGGACTTGTAGCCATGGCAACCCCAACACGACCACATCATGCAGATTATGCAACACCAGAAAGCGAATAACCTCCTGATGTGCAGGAGCCATGCACATGGTCAGCTGGGTCCAGTACTGAGGCTTATTCTTGGCCAAAGGCGTAGCATCAATTCCTCTCAATGGAATAGGACACTGCAAGGGCTCCAAGAAAAACCCACAACGCCTAGCATACTCCAAGTCCATCAAATTCAGAGCAGCGCCTGAGTCCACAAATGCCATGACAGAATACGATGACAAAGAGCAGATCAAGGTAACGGACAGAAGAAATTTTGACTGTACCGTACCAATGGTGGCAGACCTAGCGAACCGCTTAGTGCGCTTAGGACAAACAGAGATAGCATGAGTGGAATCACCACAGTAGAAACACAGCCCATTCAGACGTCTGTGTTCTTGCCGTTCAACTCTGGTCAAAGTCCTATCGCACTGCATAGGCTCAGGTTTAAGCTCCGGTAATACCGCCAAATGGTGCACAGATTTACGCTCGCGCAAGCGTCGACCGATCTGAATGGCCAAAGACATAGACTCATTCAGACCAGCAGGCATAGGAAATCCCACCATGACATCCTTAAGGGCTTCAGAGAGACCTCTTCTGAAAATAGCCGCGAGCGCACCTTCATTCCACTGAGTGAGTACAGACCACTTTCTAAATTTCTGACAATATACCTCTATCTCATCCTGACCCTGACACAGAGCCAGCAAATTCTTCTCTGCCTGATCCACTGAATTAGGCTCATCGTACAGCAATCCGAGCGCCAGGAAAAACGCATCAATATTACTTAATGCAGGATCCCCTGGCGCAAGGGAAAATGCCCAGTCCTGAGGATCACCACACAAAAAAGAAATAACAATTCTCACTTGTTGAACTGGATCACAAGAGGAGCGAGGTTTCAAGGCCAGAAACAGTTTGCAATTATTTTTGAAATTCACAAACTTGGCTCTATCACCATAAAACAAATCAGGAATAGGAATTCTTGGTTCTAACATAGGCTTCTGAACCACCAAATCTTGAATCTTTTGTACATTTATAACGAGATTATCCAATGAAGAGCACAGACCCTGAATATCCATGTCCACACCTGTGTCCTGAACTACCCAAATGTCTAGGGTAAAAAAAAGGCAAAACACAGTGCAAAGAAAAAAAAATGGTCTCAGAACTTCTTTTTTCCCTCTATTGAGAATCATTAGTACTTATGGCCTCCAGTATTGTTATGAAAGGTAATTCAGTACCACAATGGACATAGAGGTCAGCGCACATACAGTGACCTGGCAATAACCCAAAAAACAAGAACGAGCTCTGAGACGTGGGAACTCTGTTGACCGCAATCCCTAATCCTCTCCAACCACACTAAAGGCAGCCGTGGATTGCGCCTAACGCTCCTCGCAACGCTCCTATGCAACTCGGCACGGCCTGAGAAACTAGCTAGCCTGAAGATAGAAAATAAGCCTACCTTGCCTCAGAGAAATTTCCCCAAAGGAAAAGGCAGCCCCCCACATATAATGACTGTGAGTTAAGATGAAAAGACAAACGTAGAGATGAAATAGATTTAGCAAAGCGAGGCCCAACTTTCTGAACAGAGCGAGGATAGGAAAGGTAACTTTGCGGTCAACACAAAACCCTACAAAAACCACGCAAAGGGGACAAAAAGACCCTCCGTACCGAACTAACGGCACGGAGGTACACCCTCTGCGTCCCAGAGCTTCCAGCAAGCAGGAAAAAACAAATAGACAAGCTGGACAGAAAAAAACAGCAAACAAATAGCAAAGAATAACTTAGCTATGCAGAGCAGCAGGCCACAGGAACGATCCAGGAGGAGACAGGTCCAATACTAGAACATTAACTGGAGGCCAGGATCAAAGCACTAGGTGGAGTCAAATAGAGCAGCACCTAACGACTTCACCATATCACCTGAGGAAGGAAACTCAGAAGCCGCAGTACCACTTTCCTCCACCAACGGAAGCTCACAGAGAGAATCAGCCGAAGTACCACTTGTGACCACAAGAGGGAGCTCTGCCACAGAATTCACAACACAGCACGTTGAGGGACATGCCATTAGAAGGTCCCTTATTTCTACCCCAGACGACCGACCTCCTTTGTCAGGGTCCCCTACATTACCCAGACCTAAACAGACTGAACCTAGCAGCTTGGCTACTGAAGCCAGCATCCTAAAAGACAGAGGTCTCTTGGACAGGGTAATCCAGACTCTTCAAAAGAGCAGGAAACCAGTGACGAATGCCATCTATGGCAAAGTGTGGAAAAAATTTTCTTCCTAGTGTCTTCCTAATGTCCCTGATCCCTTCCACCCCAACATAGCTCAGGTCCTGGACTTCCTCCAGAAAAGGTTGGAGCTAGGTCTTTCCCCAAGCACTCTAAAGGTTCAGATTTCTGCCCTTAGTTCCTTTTTTGACCAAGACCTGGCCGGGCACCGCTGGATCAAACGATTTATGACCTCCGCAAGCAGAATACATCCTAGACTCCCTAGCCGGGTTCCCCCCTGGGATCTAAATTTAGTACTCAACAGTCTAACCCAGGTTCCCTTCAAACCCTTGTGCTCAATATCTTTCAAAACCCTAACACTCAAGATGGTTTTTCTGGTGGCAATTACCACGGCTAGATGCATAGGAGAATTGCAAGCCCTGTCAATACAAGAACCCTACCTATCTATAAACTCTGATAGTATAGTTTTGCATTTGGACCCCTCCTTTATGCCCAAGGTTGCCTCAGACTTCCATAGGGGTCAAGATATTGTGTTACCCTCATTTTGCCTAAATCCTTCTAATGCGAAGGAAGAAAATTTCCACACTCTGGATGTCCGCAGAGTGGTCCTCCATTACCTGGAACAATCCAAGGCTTGGAGGATTGACCAGAATCTTTTTATCCAGTTTTCAGGCCAAAATAAAGGAAAAAAGGCAGCTAAAAGCACAATTGCAAACTGGATCAAACAAGCCATTTGTCTAGCATATTCGATAAAAAATCTTCCTCCTCCTGCTTCACTAAAAGCTTACTCTACCCGGTCGGTCTCTACATCATGGGCAGCAAGAGGGAATGCTTTATCTGAGCAGATATGCAGAGCCGCTGCATGGTCTTCGGTGCATACCTTCATCAGACATAATAGACTGAGTTTCGACAGGGATCTAACATTCGGCAGAAGAGTTCTGCAAGCTGTGGTCCGTCCCTAAAGAAATCAGTGTTGGTATTACTCCAAGGTGACTGTCGTGGAAGGTGACTGGAGAAAATAGAATTAGTCTTACCGGTAATTCAGTTTCTAGGAACCTTCCACGGCAGCACAAATTTCCCTCCCTATCTAATACTCGTATTGGATGATTCCTGTAATTTTGTGGTAACTATTCATGCTTGTGTGTCCAGAAAAATCACTGGAGTTAGCAGGAAGGGGAGGGTTATTTAACCTCTTTGTGTTTCCTGTCCCCCATTAGGGCGGGGAGACCTCCTCCAAGGTGACTGTCGTGGAAGGTTCATAGAAACCGAATTACCGGTAAGACTAATTCTATTTTTTGCAATCGGGTTCCATTAAAATATGTGAAACCGTTCTGGTTTTACAGCCTCTGTTAGGCCGCGTTCACACGTTTAGTATTTGGTGAGTATTTTACCTCCAGTATTTGGTCAGTATATTACCTCAGTCAGAGGTGTAACTAGGGGTTCAGCTCAGGGGGGGCGAAACATGTAAGTGTGGGCCCCTAACAGGCAGACATATCATTAGTGCAACCTATGCGGCAGCACATGGGCCCAAGAGATAAGTGGGCCCATTTCTACCTCTAAAGAAGATGCAATTTTGCATTTTTAGGAGCTCTTGGGCTGCAAAGGGCTTGTATATTGTTCCTGCACATGGGCTCTTTTCTGTCTGTGCCTGCCTGTGGCCCCTAACCAGGTAACCATGATTATAACTATGGTGGGTATAAGGAAACCTCAGGAGATGACCACACTGTTATTAAAAATAAATGTCTATACAAAGACCAGCACTGATATTACCGCCATATGGTGACATACCGTATATAGTGGTAGATACCAGTCCTGCAGGACATATAGATGTCACAGTACAGTTACAGATGGTGACTTACAGATGATGGTCTTTCTGGTGGAGTCATTCACTTTCCCGTCTTTTCCATCTGGCCCAGACCGACATGTTGACTTCTCCAGCTAGTACTCATCTGCAGAGAATACAACAAAGACACATCTGACTTCACACATTTCCAGCTCTGTCCCCATCTATTTCCAACCTGCACAAACTCCTCATCCTGCTGAAACGGAGGCAGAAGCTCAATAGTGGGGTATATGTCCTTATTTCTGCACCTACTATGTGGTACAATAATGGCTCATCTTAGTGCCCCACATAGTAATGCCACCACTGTGTCTTCACATAGTAGTAATGCAGGTTCTGTGCTCTCTAGATGGTAAAATTGCACCCTAGAAAATATTAATTTCCTGTGCATGTGCCCTCCACACTTTGTCCCTAGAAAGTAATAATACACCATGTACAACTTTAATGGTCATATTACTGAGTGCCTCTCTTTATAATAATGTTTAAGTGCCCACTTAACATTTAATAATGTTCCCTGAGTTCCCCATGTACAGCTCCTCTATACACAGTGTAGTGGGCTCACAGCTCTCCTATACACAGCATTATAGGCTTACAACTGCCCAATAAACAGTATAATGCTCCCACAGCTATCTCATACACAGTATGGTGGGCCCACAGCTCCCCTATACACAGTATAATGCCCCACAGCTCCCTTATGCACAGTATAATGCTCCCACAGCTCCCCCATACACCATATGATGCCCCCCACAGCTCCCCTATACACAGTATGATGGGCCCACAGCTCCCCTATACACAGTACAATGCCCCCAGAGCTTCCTTATGCACAGTACAATGCTCCCACAGCTCCCCCATACACCGCATGATGATTCCACAGCTCCCCCATACACCGTATGATGCCCTCACAGCTCTCCTATACACAGTATAATGCCCCCACAGCTTCCTTATGCAGAGTATAATGCTCCCACAGCTCCCCTATACACAATATAATGCTGACAGGCTCCACTATACACAGTATAATTCCCCCAAAGCTTCCCTATACACAGTATAATGCCCCCACAGCTCCCCTATACACAGTATAATGCTGACAGAGCTCAACTATACACAGTATAATTCCCCCACGGCTTCCTTATACACAGCATGATGGGCCCACAGCTTCCCTACATATAGTATGTTGTCCCCCAGAGTTCCGCTATACATAGATTTATGTCCCCACTGCTGTCCCAAAACACAGTAGAATGACTCCCACAGTAGTCCTTACACTTTATGATGTCCCCCACACAGTATATTCACCCCCACAGTAGCCTCGACAATTTATTGGTCCTCACATTAGCCCCCATACTGTATACAGTAGCCTCACACTTCATAATAGCTGCCACAGTAGTCCCCACACATTATGAGGGCCATGCACAGCTCACACTCTGACATTATGGGCATGGGCTGGTTACTCAGCCAGTGCATCACCCGGCCATTCTGTAGACGACGGGCTTAAAGCGACCTGTGGTCTACAAAATGGAGAGCAGTAGTGCAGTGAGATTGTGTCACCCTGCTCTACGGCAGAGCTTAAAGGGACCTTGTCATGTAAAGTAATGCTATTAACCTGCAGATATGGGGTTAATCTGCAGGTTAATAGTGTTTTGACACAGTGTGGCGCCTGCACTGAGAGCCCCACTGCCAGCAGGAAATTAACTTTATTCCTCCCAGCAGCCTTGCTCTTCCAGTCATAGGGGTGGCGCGTTTTCAGTTACCGCTCTGTGTATAGAGAGTGGCGGCTGTAACTGGGACAGACTGATAGCCGGTTCAGCACCGTCTGCCACCCAGTAGCTACCCTACAAATAATAATGCTTCATAAGTGCCAACTCAATATTTAACAATGAGTCCCCCTATGTACAGTAAGGGTATGTGAACATGTTGAAGATTTGCCTGTGGATTTTTCTGCACTAAATCCGCAGCTCTTGGCAGAAAACGCAGGTTTGTTTTTGATGCATTTTTTGCGCCTGTTTGATGCGTTTTTGAAAGCTAAATAAGGATGTATTATTGAACAAAAAAAAAGATTTGTCATGTCTTGTCCAACCTCCTCTTTTACATTTGTCCAACCCACACTCCATTTCACACATAGATAGATAGATAGATAGATAGATAGATAGAATGAGATAGATAGATGTAGATAGATCGATCTATGGATAGGTTAAGAGAAAGAAAATTAGAGCAGCACAAAGGAAAAAAAATGGATTTGTTGCAAATAGTGAAAAACTGATGCAACTGATCCGTTTTTTTGAGAGAGAGAACGGAAAATGTGCATGATTTGAATGGAAACATGCATGAAAAACCGGATTCGGAGGCCGGATTCATCATTTCACATCTCAGTTTCATACATTTTTTCGCCGGATCCGTCACTGTGCGTTTTATCGCCGGACAGAAAAAACGCTCTTCTGTACGTTTTCTCCATCTGCCAGAAACAGCTTTTCTGACGGATCCGGCAAAAAGAACGGATGAAACGTGAGGCCATCAAGCGCAATCCGGCGCTAATACAACTCTATGAGAAAAAAACGGATCCGTTTTTTTTCAAAACTCGCCGGATTGAGCCTGATGGCAAAAAACCTAATGTGTAGCCCGATAGATATATGGATAGATATATCTATGTATCTATAGCTATATCTATCTATAAATATATCTATAGATAGATATAGCCATAGTTATCATTCTATAGATATATAGATTTATCCATCTACTATATAATTGTCTGCGGGTCACTTCCATCTGTCTGTCTGTCTGTCACGGATATTCATTGGTCGCGGCCTCTGTCTCATGGAAATCCAAGTCGCTAATTGGTCGTGGCAAAACGACCACTGCCATGACCAATCGACGACGGGCACAGTCCGGCGGCAACATGGCCGCTCCTTCCTCCCCGCAGTCAGTGCCGCTCCATACTCCTCTCCAGTTAATGGCAGCGATAACAGACCGCGTTATGCCGCGGTGTAACGCACTCCATTAACGCTGCTATTAACCCTGTGTGACCAACTTTTTACTATTGATGCTGCCTATGCAGCATCAATAGTAAAAAGATCTAATGTTAAAAATAATTTAAAAAAATAAAAAATTGTTTTATACTCACCGTCCATCGGCCCCTCGGATCCAGAACAGGCCTTTCCCGCTACTCGCGACGCTCCGGTAACCGCTCCATGCATTGCGATCTCGCGAAATGATGACGTATTGGTCTCGCGAGACCGCTACATCATCATCTCGCGAGACCGCAATGCACTCTTGGGACCGGAGAGCGCGAGGAGCGTCGGTAAATGCTTCCAGATCCGGGGGCCAATGGAAGGTGAGTATATAACTATTTTTTATTTTAATTCTTTTTTTTTTTAACAGGGATATGATGTCCACATTGCTATATACTACGCATAATGTTTGTTCTTTTCTGGATTCATTCTACCTCCAGAAGCTCGGTGTTGCGATGGGGACTCGGGTCGCACCAAGTGTAGCTAATCTGTTCATGGGGCGATTCGAGTCCTCATCAGCTTTATCAGATCCTATTTTTAAGGAAAATATCTTGTTATATAAAAGGTACATAGATGATTTAGTTATATTTTGGCGAGGCACCCCAGAAAAATCATGGAAATTGATCGACAGTCTCAATTGTAATGATTGGGGTATTTCTTTTGTGGGAACTGTGAATAAAGATAAAATCACATATTTAGATTTAGATTTGTTTCATGAAGAGAATAGGATTGTTACTAAAACTTAAAAAAAAAAAGTAGACAGCAATGGCTACTTAGATTTTAGAAGTGCTCACTACACAAAGTGGAAGAACATTCCACATAGTCAATTCCGGCGAATACGAAAAAATTGTAGCAAATTTTCTGATTACATTGAACAATCGGAAATTTTAAAAAAGAGATTTTTGGAGAAAAAATACCCATAAAAATTGATAAATTTGGCCTTTGAAAAAACTTAAATAAAACACAATGGGAATATTTGCAGAATACTGAACAAAAATCTAAGGAGCGGAGTCAAAGTACAAAAAAATTTAAAACTTTTAAAAAAAAAACACTGAAAATAACCAGTGTCGTTTTAAGTTTAATTTTATTATAGATTATAATAAAGGAAATACATATAATAAGGAGTGTTTTAAATGAACACTGGCATTTGTTACTAAAAGATTCTTTTTTAAAAAAACATTCTACCTAATCAACCTGGTATAACTTTTAAGAGGGGCCGGACAATTAAAAACTTAATAGCACCCACTAAGATTCTCAGAAAAAAAGAAGGTTTTTACCTTATGGCTATGAGCACTCGATGCGGAATGGGAAGCAGAATTTTCTGCACAAAATCCGCATCTCCTGGCAGAAACCGCAGGTGCAGATTTGCTGCTGATTTTGTGCGGTTTTTATGCGGAATTGATGCGGATTTTCTGCGGTTTTTACCACTTTCTATAATGGAAGGGTGCAGAAACGCTGCAGATCCGCACAATAGAAGTTAGATGCACTTCTTTTAAATCTGCAGCGTTTCCGCGCGGATTTTTCCGCACCATCTGCACAACTTTTTTTTTTTTTTCATTGATTTACACTGTACTGTAGATCACAGTGCGGATCTGCAGCGTTTCTGCGAGGAAAAATCCGCTGCGGATCCGCACTAAATCCGCATCGTGTGCCTAAGGGACAAACAAAAAACACAGGAGCATATAAGTGCAGATCAGGGAACTGTTGCACCTGTGCTATCATTCAACATGGAGCAGAATCGATAACATCTCATAGCACAGGTGAAAAATTCATGATAAAACAACATTTAACCTGCGAAAGCACTTTAGTAATTTATGTAGTCATCTGTTCATGTGGCCTGCAATATGTCAGCCGTACGACCCAAACGCTAAGAGCTCGAATGAATGGTCATCGCCATAATACTAAAATTGGTTTTATCCAACACAGTTTAGACATTTATTAATTAAGCATCAAAAATAATTTAATATCACTGTCATTCCTGTAGAATCCATCCCTGAAAATGTGCTGAATAGGAAAGAATCCTTTTGGATTTACCAACTCCAGACTTTATTTTCCAATGGTCTGAATGATGTGGTTGAAAAAGTTTGATCAATAATGCCGACTGAATCATGCATTGTTGTTGAATTTTAGAGGAGAAAAGGGAAAAGAAGAAAATGAAGAAAAAAAAAAGGATTTTAATTTTGGGGGATTTTTTTTTTTATTTATTTTTATGGAGGGCTAGCCTCCCTTTCATCTGGTTGGGTGTGGCTATAGAGCTCCCTCAACATTCTGCTCCTTTAGTTTCTTGCGAAGCAAGGTGTTTATAAAGCGAATGTGGTATACTTTTTTTTATATATATGATATACAGATTTTCTAAACAACCTGAAGAAGACTCCTGGATGTTTGGAGTTGAAACGCGTTGTTTTATCCTGTAACTCCTAAATAAACGATTCTATTTCATTCCCACGAGAATTTTGTGACGGAAGCGCCGACAGCTACCTTGGTAGTTCTCTGTCTATTGATTGCTTTCACCACGGTTGCCTGAAGCCTCCCGTGAGCCCAGCTGGTCAAGCTGCAGTCCGCCTCCTCGGAATTCCTGTGGGATCCTGTTTATGCCTCAATTCGCCGGTTTCTGGTGAGTGCAACTATTATAGCGTGCAATTAAGCAACAGTTTTTACTACACTTAGATCACGCGCGGCGTTTGTTCCCCTTTTTTCTCTCCCTATCTCTTAGGGTCAGTTTGATTCGAGTATAAGCCTAAAAAAATGGGCTGAAAATCTCAGCTTATACTCGAGTATATACGGTACTTAAATATTAACCTATTATTATCGTATTAACGCTATTCACCTGCATTGTTATGCTTGTTATACTAATACTTATAAAAGACCCAGCTCACAAGTATAAAAAGCCCCGACCTCCCCATCTCCAGCCCTCAAGACAGATACCACCATCCTCTCGTTCACCCCCACAGTGCCCTGTCCTCTCTCGCACACCCTAGCACCCATAATAGCCTCCATTCTCTCACATTCTTTCCCCCAGTGTCATGTCCCCCTCCCCAACTTCAGCCCCCACAATACCCCCACCCTCTCTCATTCACCCCACAGTGACCATGACATGCCTAAATCAAATTAATCTAATAAATTCCATCCCCACTTACCGATGAAGTTTGCAGGCAGTGAGACAGGACCAGGAAGTGTCCGGCTAAATGCAAGGAAGGCACTAGGACCCAGAGTGCCTGAGACAATTAGAGCCTGCACAGCCAGAAGCTAACTGCAGCTGCAGCCAGCCCTGAAGAAGCTCCTCAGTGAGACCGCATGGCACGCTGCAGGTACTGAGGCTCTGCAACCTGCCACTGTGCAGAGTCTACCAGACAGGGGAGCCGGCAGTGTACTGCTCTGTCCCTGACACCTCAAACGCGGCCATGGCTCCCAGAGGGTCACTTCATGAGACTGAGCCTGGGGCAATGGCCCCCTCTGCCCCCCAGTAGCTACGCTACTGACCTCAGTATTTGGTCAGTATTTTACCTCAGTATTTGGTCAGTACTTTACCTCAGTATTTGGTCAGTTTATTACCTCCAGTATTTGGTCACTATTTTACCTCAGTATTTGGTCAGTACTCAGTATATTACCTCAGTATTTGGTCAGTATATTACCTCAGTATTTGGTTAGTATATTACCTCAGTATTTGGTCAGTATATTACCTCAGTATTTGGTCAGTATATTACCTCAGTATTTGGTCAGTATATTACCTCAGTATTTGTTCAGTATATTACCTCAGTATTTGTTCAGTATATTACCTCAGTATTTGGTCAGTATTTTACCTCAGTATTTGGTCCGTATTTTATCTCAGTATTTGGTCAGTGTTTTACCTCAGTATTGGTCAGTATATTACCTCAGTATTGGTCAGTATATTACCTCAGTATTTAGTCGGTACATTACTCCTGGTTTTGGCTTACAAATACTGAGGTAAAATACTGAACAAATACTGAATGTGTGACAAAGGTCTCAATCTGTACATCGCAGATTACTGAATAAGTCCACAGTGCGTGTGTCAGTGAGCTCTTACTGTCGTAGGTTCTGTAACTTATCGTTGTTATTCTTAACTCCTTTTATAAACTGATTTATCGCCTTATCAAATGGGAACCTTTTCTTTCTCTGTAGCATTCAGTGCATTCATTTTTAGCACATTTACTTTTAAATTTATCATTTCTACATTTGCTGAGCAGCTGAACGTTGGGCAATCGATCACTTTTTGCCGTTTCAACCTGATTAAAATGCTCTCCAGTGGGGTTCACCGCTAAAAAGTCAAGAAAAATGTACATCTTCATGATCACTATCTCGCGCATCTCCAGTTCCGAGAGCCTACTGAAACATTTACATATATTTGTGAGAATATTAGCTGCTTATCATAAAACACTGCTGACTTCAGGTTCATTGCCGCTTCCAAAATTAGATAAGATTTTGTAGAAAACCGAACCCAGCAAATGAACACAAGCAACTCCGCCTGTCAGCAAAATGACCACCGACAAACAATGTTAGAAGTTGGCATTTGCTGAGGTGGTGTAAAAGTAATATTATTATATCCGCGCAGAATGACATGTACAATCCAATAAAATCCAGCAGCTATGTACGTAATCAGCACACAAACCGTTGTTGTCAGGTATCATATACAGATGTTCTCCTTCCCTGTTTATTCATTCACAAATAATATTGGAGTATTCAGCGGAGAAGTTAATTGCATTCCCACTTTATGCAAGACTTGCAATTTACCCAGGATTGCTTTGTCTCTATACATATATTTAGTTATTCTTGTTATTTTATTTTTTATTTTTTTGGTTACTAGCATTAAAACCTTCACAATCCATGACATACATTGTGTGTAAAATAAAAATTATACTAGATGGTGGCCCGATTCTAACGCATCGGGTATTCTAGAATATGCATGGCCATGTAGTATATTGTCCAGCCCACGTAGTATATTGCCCAGCCACGTAGTATATTGCCCAGCCATGTAGTATATTGCCCAGCCCACGTAGTATATTGCCCAGCCACGTAGTATATTGCCCAGCGATGTAGTATATTGCCCAGCCACGTAGTATATTGCCCAGTCACGTAGTATATTGCCCAGTCACGTAGTATATTGCTCAGCCACGTAGTATATTGCCCAGCCACGTAGTATATTGCCCAGTCACGTAGTATATTGCCCAGCCACGTAGTATATTGCCCAGCCACGTAGTATATTGCCCAGCCACGTAGTATATTGCCCAGCCACGTAGTATATTGCCCAGCCACGTAGTATATTGCCCAGCCACGTGGTATATTGCCCAGCCACATAGTATATTGCACAGCCACGTAGTATACAGCACAGAGCCACATAGTATATTGCACAGCCACGTAGTATATTGCCCAGCCACATAGTATATTGCCCAGCCACGTAGTATATTGCCCAGCCACGTAGTATATTGCCCAGCCACGTAGTATATTGCCCAGCCACGTAGTATATTGCCCAGCCACGTAGTATATTGCCCAGCCACGTAGTATATTGCCCAGCCGAAAGTGTTCGAACTCTTGACATCGTACCAGAAAACTAAGTAATTCTATTAGAAAATTATTGCGGTTATACGTTTTGTTATACACATGTTTGTTTCCTTTATTTGTATTGGAACAACACAAAAAGAAAAAAAACGCAGCTTCTCATAACAAAACCAACAAAAACAAATTAGTATCTAAATGAAAAAATTTGCCTAAATTTTCCCTCATAATTTGCTTATCACCCGGGGCCCGATTCTCTGGTTGGCCCCACAGACGAATTAAATATCGCCATTGTAATCAATGGCATCTCCTTTAGCCAAGCACAGGAAGTTGAAGATGTCTTCCTGCCGTGCCGCCGCCTACTATGCACAGTTTTAGCACAGGTGAATATATTAACAGAGCTGCCGAAATCCAGCCTCGGCTCACTGCCAAGCACCTTCTCAATGATGCAGACTGTCAGTGAATTGTGCTGCCTGCATCATCGAGCAGGATCTTGGTCACAAGAGGGCAATGCATCTACTGAAACCATTGCCCCATGGGAGCGTTAGGAAATGATTAATATTACAAATAATTTATTATATAATAAATGAAAGGGATCTGCACAGTACCTCATTCATTTATATTCTTAATGGGTGGACGCATACTGTGGCTCATTGTATATTTTTATTGGGAGTGAGAGGCACTCAATGATCCGTTAATTTATATTTTTTATTAATGGGGAAAGGCACAAAGTGGCTCATTAATTTAATTTATATTTTAATGAAGGACACTCAGAGCTAGCTCATTAATTTTATATTTGTAATAGGGGGCACACAGTTCTGACTTATTTATAAATGTAATGGGTGCACACAGTGGCGGCTAATCATTTAATATTTTTAATAGCAGGAAGAGGGCACACAGTGGTAGTTAATTAATTTACATTTTCAATGTGGATGCGCCGTGGCTAATTATATATTAATGGGCACATTGTGGGGCGTATTTGTGTTTTTTTAGAATCGTGTGCAGTGTATTTATTCAGGGGGCATATATATGTGACGGGCACGGTGATCTGCTGCAAAAGAAAGTATTCAGAAGTCTGTGTCAAAGTCTGTAAAGATGAATTGCGATTGCAAGAAGTGATCATAAAAGTCTGAAACAGGTGGAGAACAAAAAGAACAACTGGGATCTGAGTAGTTGTCACCTGTAAGTAACTGAAAATTTATATTTTGTTTGCTTTTGAACACTGTTGATTAGTGTTGTAGTCGCTTTATTGCCACACTTAATAACCTTGTTTGTGAAATATCCTCCCATATTATATATTGTATTTTTCGGACTATAAGATGCATCGGACCATAAGACGCACCTAGGTTTTAGAGGAGGAAATTAGGAAAAAAAATGTAAACAAAAAATGTGGCCAATTCTGTACTTAATATGCCCTTTCTTGGTATATATTGTCCCCTCATCCCCCATCCTGATACACATGGCCCCCTCATTCCTACCCTGGTATGAATGGCCCCCTTATCTCTATCTTGGTATGCATGGATCCTTTATCCCTATCCTGGTATGCATGATCCCCCTCATCCCTATCTTGGTAGGAATAGTCCCCCTCATCCCTATCGTGGCAGGAATGAACACCCTCATCCCTATCCTAGTATGCTAGTATGCAGGGCCCCCATCTCATCCTAGTATGCATGGCCCCATCCCTATCCATGTATGCAGGACCCCCATCTTGTCCTAGTACGCATGGCCCCATCACTATGCTGGTATGCGGGGCTCCATCTCGTCCTAGTATTCATGGCCCCATCCCTATCCTGGAATGTAGAGCCCCTATCTCATCATAGCATGCATGCCCCCGATCCTTATCGTGGTATGCAGGGCCCCCATCTCATCCTAATATGCATGGCCCCATACCTCCTGGTATGCAGGGCCCCATCCCTATCCTGGTATGATTGGCTTCCATCCCGGTCCTGGTATGTATGGCCCCATCAGAAAACATTAAAAAAAAAAATTACACTTACTTTCCCAGCGCTCCCTTGCAGCCTGCTGCTTCGGTGCCAGCAGAAGCTTTATGCTTGTAAGCAGCACATGGCAGGGACATCATGCACTGCTCACAAGCAGAGCACAGCTGCTGTAATACTCACTTCTCTGCACGCCGGGACTGTGTGCACAAAGAGCAGTGAGTATTCATTGTTCTTCAGTAGCGCGCACAGTCTCAGCAGCCGGCTTCCTGCTGCTGCCGGCTGTCAAGTGTGCCGCTACTTAAGAGAAATGAATATTCACCTCTCTCCACGCCCAGAGAGGTGAATATTCATTTCTCTTAAGTAGCGCCACACATGACCACCGGCAGCAGCAGGAAGGCTCCGGCTGACACTGTGCGCGCTACTGAAGAAGATCAATGGATACTCACTACTCTCTGTGTGCACAGTCCCGGTGTGCAGAGCAGTGAGTATTCTGGCAGCTGTGCTCTGCTTGTGAGCAGTGCATGATATCACTGCCATGTGCTGCTTACAAGCATAAAGCATCTGCTGGCAATTGAGTGTAATGTTTTGTTTTTTTAATGTTTTCTAATGAAGCCATGCATAACAGGATGGGGGTGGGTGGGGGCCAATCATAAGGATGGCGCAATGCATGCCAGGAGCATGATTGGGGGCCAATCATACCAGAATAAGGCTGGGACCATTCTTACCAGGACTGACATGGGGGCCAATCAGACCAGGATGCTAAAGAGAAATGAATATTCATTGCCCTCCACGCCCATGGGCATGGAAAGCAGCCACCGGCTCTAGCCTCCTGTGACCTACTGCTCTGCAGATACCACTCCCCTTCCTCCCCACCACAGCCAGAGTCGATACATCCGGGCTATAAGATGCCACCCCCATTTTCCTCCACATTTTTGGAGGAAAAAAGTATGTCTTATAGTCCGAAAAATATGGTAGGTCTCTATTATATTGCATACAGTGTCCTCCCTTGTTAAGTATAGCACCATCTCATATTACATAGAATGATCTTTCTTATTATATATTGTATAACACCATATTATATACAGTATCCACCCATATTATGTATACACACCCTGACAGAAGTTATGTCGCTTATCCATGTTATGTAAATAAAAGCTTATTATAACCTGACATTAAATTCATCCATTGGTTGTATAAATTATTCTTTTGAAAGCTGAAATCCTCTAAAATGTGGTTTAAGTTAAGAAAATAAATTGGCATCAATGCAGAAATATTGATCAGTTAATGGACACAGAATGGTCAAATTTTGGCAAGACAAAAGTTTTGTCGCCTGGTCATATAATGCACCCAATCCTAGTTTACATCCTCACCTGTGCTCAGTAAATGATCGGTTAATTAGTGTGTGTACAAAAAGAAACCCAGCACCCCTGACCTTCACTTGAACTGCAACTTGAGCTCTGACAACATGCCAAAAATCTACCCTGTGACCAAAGCCTGGATTATCAAGAGAAAAAAAATATAAAGAAAAACCAGCTCACCTACTAGGCATTTGTTGTGGGGAAGCCCGGATAACGTGCAGTCTTCACGTAAAACAATAGAACAAAATAGAAGAGAAAATCCAGCTTCCAAAAATATCAAGCTTTGAAAAAGAACCTAGTGTTCGAAACGCGTAGCATGCTGCTATCTCCTCTCCTGTGAACTATGTTTTTGGACCTTGGATTTTATCTCTAATAAATTTTGATATTTTTGGAAGCTGGATTTTCTCTTCTATTTTGGATTATCAAGAGGCTGAAGACCAAATCCACTGCAGAGGTGGCTGGTACCTTTAATGTGTCTCAGCGTCAAGAACAAAGAATTACAAAAAGATTTGAAGAGACTGGAGATGTGTTTGACAAGCCCAGGTCCGGCAGACCCCGCAAGACAATTGCTCAGGGGGAACATTTGTTGGTTAGGAAATCCAAAGCAAACCCTTTTTCCACTGCAGCAGAGCTCCAACAGACCTGGTCACCTCAAGTCCCTGTGTCAACTGGAAGAGTTTGTAGGATTCTGTCTCGAAATGGCCTCCATGGTCGAATCAGTGCCCAGAAGCCAGCACTAAACAAAAGGCAAATAAAAAAACATGTGGCATTTGCAAAGTCATACAGCCTGCTGGAAACAGATGGACGCTGGAAAAGTGGACGCTGGAAAAGTGGCAGAAGGTGGATTTCTCTGATGAATCTTCAGTAGAATTACACCACAGCCACCGCAAATACTGGAGACCTACAGGAGCCCGTATTTATCCAAAATACACCCAGAAAACAATTAAATTTGATGGTGGAAAGATCATGGTCTGGGGTTACATTCAGTATGGGGGTGTCCGAAACATTTTCAGGGTGGACGGCAATATCAATAGCCTAAAATATCAAGAAGCGTTAGCTACCTCTTATATTCTATATCATAAAAGGGGTCAAGTTCTGCGGCAGGATGGTGCTCCATCTTATACATCCATCTTTCCTCCAGGCAAAAAAGATCAAGGTACTCAAGGACTGGCCAGCCCAGTCACCAGACATGAACATCATTGAGCATATATGGGGTAGGATGAAAGAGGAAGCTTGGAAGACAAAACCAAAGAATCTTGATGAACTCTGGGAGGCATGTAAGACTGCATTCTTTGCTATTCCTGATGACTTCATTAATACATTGTATGAATCATTGTTGAACCGCATGGATGCAGTCCTTCAAGGTCATGGAATTCACACAAAATATTAAATATGACTCTAATAGCACCACAACTTCATTCACCAATGGTATACAACATATATTTGTATTTTAAGTTAATTTGTTTGAATATCACATTACTTTCTGTGGGCGACAAAACTTTTGTCTTGCCAAAATCTGACCATTCAGTATCCATTAATTGATCAATATTTCTGCATTGATGCCAATTTATTTTCTTAACCTAAACCACATTTTGGAGGGTTTCAGCTTTCAAAAGAAACATTTATCAAACCAATGGATGAATTTAACGTCAGGCTATAAGCTTTTATTTACATAACATGGATAAGCAACATAAATTCTGTCAGGGAGTGTAGTGCCATCCCTTATTAAATACAGTGTCCTCACTTATTTACAGTGACCCATTTGGCCTCTGTATGTGATTTATATTTGTTTAGGGGGTCTAGGATGTGGTATTAAGTCTGAGGTGTGATGAATGGAGTTATACTGTATGTACTAGTGACCTCATTCATTAGACATGATTTTAATGTCTCCCAGATGTTCTTCTCAAATGCTTCATAGTTATCTGCAAATTAATTTCCATATATAACACTTTATCTACAGAGTAGTTACCACTCAACAGAAGTGTACAGTACGACTACACTTCCCAGTGCTTGCTGCACCACAGGTGGTTACAGTATTAGTTGTGACTCAGGTTTAGCATCAGCAAGCTAGGATTGGATTTTGCTGGGCACCTCAGCAGCCACTTGTATTGACATGGTTGGACTATAATGTGAGCAATTACTAGATGATCTGAATATCTGTGTTTATTATGTGACCAATCATGTTACTGCCCACACAATCTGCCACTGGTTATCCCATGGTTTAAAATAGTTGGTTCCAGAATCAGTTGACAATCACTTATACATTACTTAATATTTTTAGGTACAATTTTCTGATAAATTGTTAATTCCTATATCATTTTTGTTCTGTTTAGTGTGAACCATTTGCCTCTTTATTCTGGTGTTGCAGTCCAATAACTTCATAGGCCCTGAGGACTATATTGTGAAACGTTCAGCTTTTCATCCAATGATTAGCAGAAATCCGTGCATTAGAATTCTGGTATGCGGCTCTGATTAACATGTCTATAGTTCATTGACTAGCAGGTTCTACTGACAGGATTTAGATGGATGTACCTTAGCGATGCTTGGCAATATTAAATGGTATCCCTGCCATCTGTTGCAAATCAGCCCCATCTGTTTCCTAGTAAACTGCTACTGAACATTATGTGAAAGTTAAATAAATACAGTATTGTACATCAATTTCCAATAAAAGCCTGTCTAATGCATGAGATGCAGTATTTCCAAATTGTACCTGCTTGGTGTTTCTATGCGCACCCCAAACTAAGTTTTACAAGATTTATATATATATATATATATATATATATATATATATATATATATGTATATATATATGTGTATATATATATATATTTATGTATATATGTATATATATATATATATATATATATATATATATAATATAGATGGTGGCCCGATTCAAACGCATCGGGTATTCTAGAATATATATGTATGTATGTATATAGCAGCCACATAGTATATAGTACAGGCCACGTAGTATATAGGAGCCATGTAGTACATAGCAGACAAATACGACGTGGCCTGTGCTATATACTATGTGGCTGCTATATACAAACATATTGTAGAATACCCGATGCATTAATACAGGCCACGCAATATATAACAGTGGCCACGCAGTATATAACACAGCCCAAACAGTATATAAAACAGCCCACGTACCATATAACACAGCCCACGCAGTATATAGCAGCCACGCAGTATATAACACAAGCGACGTAATATATAACACAGGCCACGCAGTATATAACACTGGTCGACGTAGTATATAACACAGGCCACGCAGTATATAACACTGGCCACGTAATATATAACACAGGTGGCCACGTAATATATAGCACAGCACACGCAGTATATAACACTGGCCAGGTAGTATATAGCAGTCACGCGGTATATTAGACAGCCCACGCAGTATATAACACTGGCCACGTAATATATAACACAGCCCATGTAGTATATAACACTGGCCACGTAATATATAGCACAGCACACGCAGTATATAACACTTGCCAGGTAGTATATAGCACAGCCTACACAGTATATAACACTGGCCACATAATATATAGCACAGCCCACGCAGTACATAACACAGCCCACATAGCATCTAACACTGGGCACGTAGTATATAGCAGCCACGCGGTATATAACACAGCCCACGTAGTATATAGCAGTGTGGGCACCATATCCCTGTTAAAAAATTAATTAAAATAAAAAATAGTTATATACTCACCTGCCGGGATCCAATTCAGCGAACCTTTGGCGCAGGCGATGAGCGCGCGGCTGCCGCCATCTTGCGTTCCCAGGATGCATTGCGAAATTACCCAGATGACTTAGCGGTCTCGTGAGACCGCTAAGTCTTCTGGGTAATTTTGCAATGCATCTCTGGGAATGGAAGATTGGCGGAGGCCTAGATCTTTTTACTATTGATGCTGCATAGGCAGCAGCAATAGTAAAAAGTTTGGGACACACAAGGTTAATAGGAGCGATTCCGGAGTGCGTTACCCGCGGCATAACGCGGTCCGTTACCGCTGGCATTAACCCTGTGTGAGCGGTGACTGGAGGGGAGTATGCGGGCGCCGGGCACTGACTGCAGGGGAGTAGGGAGGGACTAATCGGACTGTGCCCATCGCTGATTGGTCGCGGCAGCCATGAGAGGCAGCTGGCGAAACCAATCAGCGACGCGGGATTTCCGGGACAGAAAGACGGAAGTACCCCTTAGACAAATATATATATATATATATATATATATATATATATACTGCTCAAAAACATAAAGGGAACACTAAAATCCCACATCCTAGATATCACTGAATGAAATATTCCAGTTGTAAATCTTTATTCATTACCTAGTGGAATGTGTTGAGAACAATAAAACCTAAAAATTATCAACGTAAATCACAACTAATATCCCACGGAGGTCTGGAGCCAGAATCATGCTCAAAGTCAAAGTGGAAAATCAGCTTACAGGCTGATCCAACTTCAGTGGAAATGCCTCAAGACAAGGAAATGATGCTCAGCAGTATGTGTGGCCTCCACGTGCTTGTATGACCTCCCTACAATGCCTGGGCATACTCCTGATGAGGCGGAGGATGGTCTCCTGAGGGATCTCCTCCCAGACCTGGACTAAAGCATCCACCAACTCCTGGACAGCCTGTGGTGCAACGTGACGTTGGTGGATGGTGCGAGACATGATTTCCCAGATGTGTTTAATTGGATTCAGGTCTGGGGAACGGGCGGGCCAGTCCATAGCTTCAATGCCTTCATCTTTCAGGAACGTCTGACACACTCCAGCCACATGAGGTCTGGCATTGTCCTGTATTAGGAGGAATCCAGGGCCAACTGCGCCAGCATATGGTCTCACAAGGGGACTGAGGACCTCATCTCAGTACCTAATGGCACTCAGGCTACCTCTGGTGAGCACATGGAGGGCTGTGCAGCCCTCCAAAGAAATGCCACCCCACACCTTTACTGACCCACTGCCAAACCGGTCATGCTGAAGGATGTTGCAGGCAGCAGATCGCTCTCCACGGCATCTCCAGCCTCTGTCACATCTGTCACATGTGCTCATTGTGAACCTGCTTTCATCTGTGAAGAGCACAGGGCGTTAATGGTAAATTTGCCAATCCTGGTGTTCTGTGGCAAATGCCAAGCGTCCTGCACGGTGTTGGGCCATGAGCACCACTCCCATCTGTGGACGTTGGGCACTCAGACCATCCTCATGAAGTAAATTTCTGTTTGTTCAGACACATGCACATTTGTGGCCTGCTGGAGGTCATTTTGTAGGACTCTGGCAGTGCTCCTCCTGTTCCTCCTTGCACAAAGGCTGAGGTAGCAGTTCTTATGGGTTGTTGCCCTCCTACGGCCCCTTCCATGTCTCCTGGTGTACTTGCCTGTCTCCTGGTAGCTCCTCCAGCCTCTGGACTCTACGCTGGCAGACACAGCAAACCTTCTTGCCACAGCTCTCATTGATGTGCCATTCTGGATGAGCTGCACTACCTGAGCCACTTGTGTGGGTTGTAGAGTCCGTCTCATGCTATCACGAGTGTGAAGGCACAACCAACAATCAAAACATCAGCCAGAAAGCATTGGTACTGAGATGTGGTCTGTGGTCCCCACCTGCAGAACCACTCCTTTATTGAGCGTGTCTTGATAATTCTATTTTACACAACAGCATGTGAAATTGATTGTCAAACAGTGTTGCGTCCTAAGTGGGCAGCTTGATTTCACAGAAGTTTGATGTACTTGGAGTTGTATTCTGTTGTTTGTGTTCCCTTTATTTTTTGAGCAGTTTATGTATCGATCTATAGATCTATTATCTATGTATAGATCTATTATATATCTATGTATAGATCTATCTATTATCTATCTATGTATCTATCAATCTGTGTGTATAAACATTATGCTTCAATGGAGTATGTAAACGAAGAGGTTGGACAAAGAAATGACATCACAATTCTTTTTTTAATTTTGTATAATATATCTTTATTTAGCTTACAAAAACGCATACAAATCCGCATGTAAAAAAAAAACGGATGAAAATCCGCATCAAATTCACATAAAAAATGCATCAAATCCGCATGGATTTGGGACTCCGGTCCCAAGTGTAGGGGGCAGTGCCGGGTATTGAGGTGCCCAGACTCAAGCGAGTTTCTCACAAGTGTGACCCCGGCCTTAAACGCAATATCTGTTTAAATTTAAAAAAAAAGAAGAAAAAAAGGTAAACTTTTCTGTGCCACAGAGGAAAAGCCAGCAACTGGGGGCCAATGTTTATAGCGGGTGAACGCGGCCCCTATAGACACATTGCGTTCGTGCAATCCGCCAGCGTTATGCGCTTAACAGATTGCCCTAACGCAATGTGAACCTAGGCTCTCTAAGGGAGAAGCTGTGTCAGGGGTGCATGTATAAAGTTGTCAGAGCCGAACAGCCTTCCCTCCTTGACTAAATGCATACCCTAGTTAAACATGGAGTACAATCCTCTCTTGCCGCCTTCAATCCTCCACCTCCGCTGCACGATCCATCTCCTTCTAAAAATGAAGGATTCAAATTGAGGACTCTGACTCTGAGTCTAATCATTCATATTCATCCTCCTCGGAGAGAAGGGGTGAACCTTAAAATTCTAAAATTGGGAAAGCAAGAAAATATTTTTTCTCCTCTGATTATATTGATGAGCTGCTAATGGCGGTTCGTAACACAATGGGGTTACAGGAGGAGTATATTCCTCAATCTATACAGGATGAAATGTTTGGAGGATTGAAGTCGGAAAAGCAGGTGGGGTTCCCAGTATATAAAAATATCCTAGACTTAATATCTCAGGAGTGGGAGCTCCCGGAGAAACGCCTAGTCACCCCTTCTGAAATGAGAGACAGGTTTCCCTTAGAAGCAGGTTCTCTTTCATGGGATGTGCCAAAGGTCGACATACAGGTAGCGAGAGTTGCAAAGAAAACCTTGCTTCCCTTTGAAGACTCCTCTCAGGTGAGGGATCCGTTAGATAGGAAAATGAAGAGCTAACTGAAAAAGTCATGGGAAACATCCACCTCGGGGTTAAAATCCAACATTGCTGCTACCTGTGTCGCAAGAGCCCCCTCTCAATGGATAGATGAACTGGAGAAACATTTCTCAGGGTACTTCGAGAGGAGAACTACTGGATTTCTTCCCATGCTTCAAAAGGCTTCGGCCTTTCTAGCGGACTCCTCCATAGAGTCTATTAGGATTGTGGCCAAATCTTTAGTCCAATCTAATTCTGCCCGAAGAGCCCTTTGGCTCAAGATGTGGAGCGGGGACGTTACCTCGAAAATTAAGCTGTGCTCAATTCCTTTTAAGGGCAATTATCTCATTGGTCCCACTCTAGATGAAATTCTGGAAAAGGCCACAGATAGGAAAAAGACCCTTCCGGAGCAAAATCCTGTCAGGAAGCATTTTTTTCGTGCCTCACAATCTAATACTCCTCAAACAAGAGGTGAAGGGAAAACTGGGAAATGGAGCTACGCCAAGGGAAAGGGAAAAAATATCCTCATTCCCCAGCAGCAGCAGGATAAATGACTCCATCCCGGTGGGGGGAAGGCTCGCAAAGTTTGTCCATCATTGGCGGGCCATTACCAATTGCCAGTTGGTCCTCAATGTGATACAACAGGGCCTACTGATAGAATTAATATCCCCCCCTCTAAATCTGAGAATTACCTCCCCAACATCTCAGGGGGCCTATACAATGATGATGACAGGCCTTGGAGACCTTCTAAAATCAAATGCAGTCCCCTTTGTAGCCCCCGAAGAATGGGGTTCAGGCCATTACTCTCGACTATTCCTGATAAAGAAACCATCAGGGGAAGCGCGATTCATAATAAACTTGAAAGATCTCAATCATCATATTTTATACTGCAGATTCAAGATGGAATCGGTGAAATCTGCTATTCCCCTGATCGGTCCAGACTCTTTTAAAGGGAAACTGTCACCTGAATTTGGCGGGACTGGTTTTCGGTCATATGGGCGGAGTTTTCAGGTGTTTGATTCCCCCTTTCCTTACCCGCTGGCTGCATGCTGGCTGCAATATTGGATTGAAGTTTATTCTCTGGCCTCCGTAGTACACGCCTTCTCAAGGCAATCTTAATTAAGGTGACTATCGACCTAAAGGACGCATACTGTCACGTGCCGATTCACCCCTGCACAGGAAATATCTCAGATTTGCAATTCAGTACAACCAGCAGATAAGACATTTCCAATTCAATGTGCTCCTTCTCGGCATTTCTTCAGTGCCGAGAGTTTTCTCCAGGATAATGGCCGAAGCAGTATCACATATCCGCAGACAGGGAACCTGTATTGTCCCTTACCTGGACGATCTGCTACTGATAGCCCCCTCACCTGAGACTCTGACCAGTCATGTTGCAAAGACTCTCGATATCCTCAGAACACGAGGTGGCTCCCAAACCTGAAAAAGTCCCAGCTCCAACCTTCCAAATCATGAAGGTTTCTGGGAGTTCTGTTAGACTCAGTAAAACAGAAATCTTTCTTCCGGAGGATCATCGCCGGGCTTTAATGGAAAAGTTAATAGATTTCAGAGAAGACAGATCTCCAACTATACGGAAAAGCATGTCGGTTCTGGGCTCCATGATGGCCTGTATCCAGTCAGTGTCCTGGGCTCAAGCTCATTCCAGAGTCCTTCAAGCCCACATCCTCACAAACTGGGATGGAAATCCGGGCTCTCTAAACTAGAGTATACACTCTGGGGCATGTGAAAGCTTCCCTAGCTTGGTGGTTGAACCCCAGAAACATCCGCAGGGGTGTGAACTGGTCACAATCCCCCTTGTGACAGATACAAGAACTGATGCCAGCAAACGAGGCAGGCTGGGGGGCGGTAATATTGCATACTCCTTTTCAGGGACACTGGAGTCAGACAATGAGTGCCAGGTCCTCCAATTTCAGTGAGTTGAAAGCAGTAGAAGAAGCCCTCCTAGCCGCAAACAGCTTATTATCAGGCAGTCACGTAAAAGTTTATTCAGACAACACGACTACTGTTGCTCACCTCAAGTATCAGGGGAGCTCAAAATTCAACAGCCTGGCAGACATCTCAAACCGAATATTCTGCTGGGCAGAAAAACACCTACTCTCCCTCACAGCTGTCCACTTGAAGGGAGCTTCCAACCTTCAGGCGGATTTCCTGAGTCGTCAAGACATTCCGCCAGGAGAGTGGAGCCTGAACAAAAGAGTCTTCGGGATGTTGGTGGACAAATGGGGCCTATCAGAGGTCGATTTATTCGCCTCAAGCCAAAATACACAGGTCAAAACCTTTTTTTCCCTGAATCTCAGAGACAATTCCAGTGGGGTAGACGTGTTGGCACAACCATGGAACTTCCGTTTAGCCTATGCCTTCCCGCCAATCCCAATATTGGCAAAAACCCTTTGGAAGGTCCGAGAGGAGCGGGTGCGGTAGTGAGTGCACAGTGACCCTTATTTCCAGCTATGGGTATGTACCATCTGCATATTTATGTTTGATTGTGATCTATGTCACTTGGCTGCTATATGATTTTAATTGAATGGTATATTGTCCCTATTGCTGGGTATTCTGATGCACACCTACCTGTGCCCTATTTATGCGTGTTGAGGTTACCATGGGGAATACATTCACTGCTGTTTGTTCACCTGTGATTTCTAAATAAAGATTATTTGTTTATTTGCATATAATTGGACTTCTGATTGCTTTTTCCTTTTGGTTTGTGATGTTGTATTGTGTTGCAGTCTGCCAACTACAGTCTCATTCAGTGCTAGGATTTGATCTTTCTACATTTAATTACAGTACTTATATTTATAATTTTGTGTGTGTTATACGTACTGGCATGTTTTCTTTTGTTTATTATTGGTTAGTGCAGAATCAGGACATGAGATGAAGGAGATAGGGGCCAATGAGGACTTGACTTCTTGTTCTCCTCAATTCCTATCACACAAAGCTGCCTTTCTGGTAGTGATAACCACAGCAAGACGAGTGGGGGAACTTCAAGCCTTATCAGTCAGAGAACCCTATTTGTTAATAACAGATGACTCTATAATCCTCCGTCTTGACCCATTTTTTCTACCAAAGGTGGTGTCTGATTTTCACCAATCTCAGCACTATTTTTCCCTTCTTCTGCCAGAATCCAGCAAACCCAAAAGAGGAAGAGTTCCATACTCTTGATGTTAAACGTACTGTCCTACACTACCTTGAACAAACTAGCTCTTTTAGAGTTGATCAAAACTTGTTTATCCATATGTCAGGTCAGAAAAAGGGGAGAAAGGTTGCAAAAAGCACCATCTCTAGTTGGATCAAGAGGGCCATATGAGAATCCTATTTGGCCCAGAACTTGACACCTCCAATTGGGGTCAAAGCCCACTCTACAAGATCTACTTCAGCTTCATGGGCAGAAAGAGCAGGCGCTTCCATCGAGCAGATCTGCAGGGCCGCAACCTGGTCTTCACCACATACCTTTACCAAACACTACAGATTGGATTTATTGTTCAATAGGGATCTAGTCTTTGGCCGGAAAGTTCTCCAGGCTATTGTCCCCCCTAGTGCAGAATAGATTGGTACTCCTCCTATGCTGTTGTGGAAGGTGACTAGAGAAAATAGAATTAGGCTTACCGGTAATTCGGTTTCTAGAAACCTTCCACGACAGCACTAATTCCATCCCTTTCCTTGGATTAATCCTGGGTTCATTAAGGTAGCTAGTGCTATGGTATCTGCTATAAGTCACTGGCGAATAGAAGGTAGGAGGGGCCTTTTAACCTCTTGTGCTTTCTGTCCCCCATTAGGGAATAGAGACATCCTCCTATGCTGTCGTGGAAGGTTCCTAGAAACCGAATTACCGTAAGTCTAATTCTATTTTTAGGGCTATTTAAACTCCTATTTCCTGTTCTATCTGGAAATTTACATGTACATTAGCAGCAATTGACTGACTCAGGACCGATTTTTTTTTTTTTTTTTATTGAAGCATCTAATGAGCTTGTGTACAAGGCATTGGAGGTGGAACTGTAGGTATCACAATAGATGTTACCTATTGTGAATGATCCTGTGTTATCAGCTGTGTATAGAGACGTTACCCGTCATTGCTAATTTGTCTGTGATGATAATGAGATTGCTGAAAAGTCTTCTGCAAAGAACAGGAAGTATAAGCCTAAAATAGCCCCAGTTGCCAGCGTGAACACCGAACGATATCTCATTTGTATTTTTTAATACAACTTGTAATATGAGAAAAAGCATTGCCAAAAATTTAAAAAATAAATACATTTAGCACAAAAACTTGATTTAAAACAGGTCATTTTCTGATGATGGCTTCCTTTTTTAGTTCACTGAATAAAATCACATTTAATTGCTCACACAAAACACAGGATTGAGAATAATGAAACAAATGACAGTGACTAAGCAGTTAGCAACTTTGCATATTAATTAACACAAAATTATGCAAAGGCTAAGAGCTATTTAAAGTTTTAAAGTAAGCCTCACTTAAATCTCCATTGGGTTAACTTAACATACAATTAAATTTGTAAATCTGAATTCCTTCTCCAACTAATCAGTTTTCTACTGAGGCATGATTGGAGTGTTTTGTTGTTAGGATGACACCGCTGCTTGGTAATTTAATTTTTGCTCTCGGTGGCATCTCCCTTGCAGTATGGATTTTTACTTACTTCACAAAGATTCCTGCTTCTATTCCATTCTGTAAAGTCTCTAAGCTATTGTCATTTATGTGCACTTTAAGTATTGTGCTGAATGTCACACAGCAATTTTAGAAGAGTTTTATGATCCATCCAGCACCACACTTAAATTCCTTCATTCAGCTGTTGTTGCACAAAAAATATGCGTGGCCAATACAATGGAGTCTGAAGACTTAAAGGGTATATATTGGACTTTTTGAAAAACAAAAAATATTCCGAAGCACTAACAGGCAGGTAGCTGCTACCTACCTGCCTGTTGTACCCGGCGCCATTGTCCGCCGGAACAAACTTCCGCTGACATCACGTCAACAGAGCAGCAGTTTCTTTTCCTGTTGACAGGGTGGAATTACTGGTGTCATGCTGATTGACAGCTGGTTCTCCGCTTCCTAATTGGGGGAAGCCGTCTGTCAATCAGCATTACAGGAGTAGTCCTGCCCTGTCAACAGAAAGGGCAACTGCTGCTCTGCTTAAAGGAAGCAGCTGAATCTCCGGCAGGAGCAGTCAATGACCGTCGCCGGGTATAACAGGCAGGTAGTTGCCTCTGTTAGCAACTAGACAGCTGTTAGTGTTTAGGCAATTTTTTTTTAAAGACCCGGACTTATCTTTTAAGCCTGCCATGCATGATTGATAGTTATCTGCTGAACATTTGGCCAACAGCCATCTTTCCCATACATAGGAGCGCTCACTTTCTCTATGTTGGCCAACAGCTCATCTACAGAAGAACAATAGAATCGGCAGTTTGAAATTGGACATGCCCAACTAACATCCCTCCTAGCAATCAGTCGGGCAGTGCCCCCATATGCATTAGGCCACGTGCACACGTTGAGTATTTTAAGGATTTTTTTATCTCGGTATTTGTACGCCAAAACCAGAAGTGGGTGATAAATACAGAAGTGGTGACGTATTTATATTAGGGTATGTGCACATGTTGCGGATTCTCTGCGGATCCGCAGCGTTTTTTGCAGGGAAAACAGCAGCAAAAATGCGCAAAAATTGCTGCGGAACCGCACAAAAAACGCGACAAATCTGCAGGTGCGTTTTCTGCCAGGAGAGGCAGAATCCGCACCAGAAATTCCTAAGCCTAATCCGCAACGTGTGCACATAGCCTAATACTTTTCCTCTGGTTCTTCCATTCCTGGTTTTAGCTTACAAATACCGAGGTAAAAAGCTCACCAAATACTCAACCCATGTGGCCTTAGGGTATGTGCACACGTTGCGGATTCTCTGCGGATCCGCAGCGTTTTTTGCAGTGCAGAAACGATGCAGATCGGCAAGTGATTTACAGTACAATGTAAATCAATGAGAAAAAAAAATGCTGTGCACACTTTGTGGAAAATCCGCTGCGGAAACGCTGCGGTTTAAAAGAAGTAGCAGAATCCGCACCAGAAATTCCAAAGTCTAATCCGCAACGTGTGCACATAGCCTTAGAGTGTCAGCTGAACTCGTTAATACTGGTGGGTGCTGCCTTTTTGAGAGAATTTTGAAATTGATCCATTTCTTAATCCAAATTGGAGTATTCCAACTGTTAGGAGTCGAGTTTCCTCTGCTGCACAGGGGGAATCTCGATCCGTGTCTGCTGCGGTCTCCCATTCTGCATCGGCCGCAGTGCAGCCTGCTCAGTGGAGACGTCGCTCCCAGCGTCTCACTGAGACTGATACTGTGCAAAGGGATACTACTGCCTCTCCAGGCTCTGCTATTGTACCCTGCACTGATCTGAGCATGCCCAGGGCAAGATCTCTCAGTGGAGATCTAGGGTCACATGCTCAGGTACTGCAGCAACTCCATTGGTCTTTCTTTGAAAGGTCCTGAACGTGCTGCAGCTATTTAAGACTCGCATGGCCGTACGGCCATGCGCTAGTATCTTCATATGTTATGTGCTTTGCACCAGTGTGGTTATGTGTTCAGGGACCCGGCTGAAATAAGCCCCTAGAATGCTGGCACCTCCGGCGAGGAGATTGTGTTATGTGTGTTCAGGGACCCGACTGAAATAAGCCCTTTAGAATGCTGGCACCTCCGGTGAGGAGTTTTGTGTGCATGCATGGCCACTGACTGCTCTCATTTGGGTAGTTAGCCTGTGCCTCTGTGAAAGTCTAACAGGGCACAGAGCCTTGCTTTCTCGGCTGCTCTGTGAAGCTAACAGAGCTGGTTCACACCGCCATATAGTGCCACCGTTTACTTAGCAGCAGGTTCTTTCCTGCACGGTGGATCCCGGGTTGCGAACGCACCAATCTCACTTAATAAATATATTCGGTGCATTCTGCCAACCCTAACACCAACAGTGTTTGGCCTCTGAATGGCCTATGATGTACATTTTTATCATAGGTCTATAAAAAAATGCATGAAGTTGAGGCCTGCTGGAGGACCTGCTATCTTGTTCCTCCTGTGAAGCGCAGCATCTTGTTCCTCCTGGATGAAAATAGAATTTTTATATATATATATATATATATATATATATATATATATACACTTGTGTGACCCCAGCTTAATGCAATATCATGCAAAAGGACTAAAAAGTGTAAAAATAGAAAACACAAAATCGCCCCCCAATTGAAAAACAGAAAACTAAAAATCACCCTCCATTTTCACCCTATTTAAAAAAATATATATGGTATCGCCATGTCCAAAAAGGTCCGATCTATCAAAGCATAAAATTATTGACACCATATGTTAAATGCCAAAAAGAAAAAAAAGATTGTAAAGTCAGAATTGCTGCTTTTTATTCACCACAGTCACACAAAAAATACAATGAAAAGCTATCAAAATATCATGTGTTCCAAAATGGTTTATTTAAAAATGTTAGCTCCGTGCACTTGCCCAGCTCTGTAGAAAGAACAATAAAAAAAGGTATGGAACTGTGAAAAGGATGTGTGTGTGTGTATATATGTATATATATATATATATATATATATATATATATATATATATATATATATACTGCAAATTTCAGGAATAATTTTTTTCATTAATAAAACAGCGAAAAACTGGACAAGTTTAATTTTGTCATTCAAAACTACAACCCGCAGCCAACAAGCCCTTGTATTAAAAACGTCATGGCTCTTGGAACAGGAGAAGGAATAAACAAAAGCGCAAAACAAAATACTTCCCGATCATTAAGGGGTTAATGCAGTTTTAGATGTGGATTTTGAAGCAGATCTGCTTCAAGATCCACATTAATAAAAAAAAAAAAAAAAAAAGCTGAGTGAGAACATTTTCAACAAAACGTGCAATTCTGGTGTGGTGCAAATAAAGTCTCCAAATGCACCAAGCCCAAAGTACTGTAGATCCATTGTCGTGTAAAAAGTGTCCAAATTGTAGTTGGAACATTATGAATCTTGTAGTGGCTGCTCTTGTGCTGCTGAATTCTGCCCTAATTATCCTCCCCAGCTGCAACCGGGAGTGGAAACTAGAGGATCCTTGGTGCACAGTGTGACACGTGCCAGACTCTAAGCCTCATGCAGAAATGAACAGAACCTACAGTTTTTGTGTCATCTCTACGCCCGCATTGGCCAAAACAGTCTTCATTCGGTAAGTTGGAAGTATTACCATTCCAGATATTTCTGGCCCTTGAATGTAGGCCGGAGACTGGTGCACAATGTCAGTATATTAAAGGTGATGCTATCACTATTAGACCAGATTCACATGATTGATTTGATACATTTGATATTTTTACAGACTCCATTGTCCATCCCATTTGCACTTATAGATTAGTATTTCACTGAAATGGTTAATCTGAGCCCAACCTCTTTTTTTGCTAGATGGATTTATACATGTAACACTCAGACTCGGTTTTCCATGTAGGGAGTGTTGATAAAGTCCTCCATCGTGCGTACATTGCCTCAGTGAAATCAGTACAATATCCAAGATGTCAGCCTTTGCCATGATTGGGAAGGTGATGTCCACCTCTGATGACATTTTTATTTCTTAATTAAATGAATGTATTTATAACTAAAATAGTTTTTGTAATTTTGGGGTTTTATTAAAAATGTTGCACCGTTTGCTTTCCATCGCCTCTGCGTTGCACTTTCTACTACTAGTTGCAGAATGGGTAAACTAAGAATCAATCAGTGAGTTCATTCTGACGGTTAAAAGGGAAAGTTTTTAACTCCCTAAGGCTATGTTCACACGTTGCGTTTCTGCAGCATGTTTTCTTTTTAGTGTATTTTTAATGCAAATTTTCAGCAGCATTTTACAGTACCAGCAAAGTCTGAGATTTCAGAAATCTCATGCACACACGCTTTTTTTTCTGACTTTTCTCAACGAGCTTAGTTTTTGCAAAATCCAATGCAGCATGTCACATCTTTCAGTGGTTTTTCAGCGTTTTTCACCTATTGAAAGCAATAGGTGGTACAAAAACGCAGGTATCAGGGGGTTTTTTTCTAAAAAAATATTTAGCCGTAAAAATATAAATTTAAGTAAAAACAAATGTCTGGAGAGGTGGACAACCCCTTCAATTCAGACATCAGTGATTTTTCTGTCGCGCAAAAAAAATCCAGTTTGCTTGAGTGTTCAGTGTTTCAGTTTTTACCATCTGTGATTTTCTCAAATGTAAAAAAAAAAAAAAATTGCAAAGTTTTATTCACCAATTATAATGGTGAAGAACGGCACTCAGATGACAACATGTGCTGTCAGTGATTCTCTACAGCCACGTAGTGTTGTATGGGTAATTTTCATTCGTATTTATTATTAAAAACGGACATGATATTGTTTGTTTGTTTTTTTAGACAAAAGCTTGTCCGCAAAATGACATAGAGAAAGCAAAAAGCTGGCACTCGCCTACTGTGAAGGTTGATGGTGCAGGTGAACAGAGCCAATGGTCCCATCAATAGTAGAGTAAACAATCACTGCACTCATCCAGTTCAAAATCATTGCTTCAGGTGAATAATTTATTAGAGTATGGTGAAGAAGGTGAACCGACAGGCAATTAATGTTTCGGCCAACCCGTGGTCTTGATCATAATATTGCCTTTTCGGCGGTTTTTGAACTGGATGAGTGCAGTGATTGTCTACGCAAAATAACATGGACGTGATCAGCTCCAAAGATTATAATGGGAACATGTTCTATCTGGGAAAAGTATAACAGATACATACGTATGTGAAAAATGGGCGTCTGAATGAGGCCTTAGACTGCATTGAACACACGGAACGTTTCTAAGAGTCACTGTACATCAGCAGTTTTCACGCCAGTGGTTTTCACGCTACTGTATATGTTACTGACATCAGTCCTATACATCAGATTATTTATGATCCCGCAAGTGCCCCAGGAAAACCAGATTTAGCTGTAACATTTAGCTTTTATTGTGGCATTAAATATATGAGATTTGCCGTGTCAGCTGTGTATATTATCACAGACCTTGTTTTTTATATACATACTTTTTTTTTTATATTAATGGGTAATAATCTGTCAAAAGCAGTAGTGCACAAATGCCTCAGGCTTCTTCGTACAAAATTGCTTGCCCTCAACGCTTCACATACCCAAGTTCTCCTTGGAAACTCCTCTTATTGATTTCAATCTGAAATCCACATCGCTGTTCATAGAGTGAGTTTTTTGTGAGGTTTTTTATTTTTTCAATTAAGGTTTTAAAAACTTCTTCGAGGGACACAAAAAAATGCCATGAAGCTTCTTCGATGCAGATTTCCTCTGGGATATACTCAATAGTTGATACTATCAGGTGAAAATCAGATCAGTCTCATTTTCTCCTTTCAATCTGCAGTCCAATGTTGTATCTGGATGAAAAAGCGTAGTGGGCACATCTTTTTGTTTTTTTGTCTGGCAAACAAAATGGATAGAAAACAGATCTGCTTTTGTTTTTTTATTTTTGTAAAAAAAACAACACACACCTAAGTCTATAGGTAAGGGTGTTAAGTTCCCGCTTCTGCACAAGGGGAATCTCGAGCCATCTCCGCTGCGGTCTCCCATTCTTATCCAGCCGCAGTGGAGTCTGCTCAGCAGAGACGTCGGTCCCAGCGTCTTGCTCAGTCTCACTCTGTACAAAGAGTTACTGCTGCTTTTCCTGCTTCTGCCATTGAAGTCAGTGTTGGGCAGCGGCGAGCAGATGCTTTTGGGGCTAAGTCCTGCTTTTCTCTTTCTGAGCATGCCCAGGGCAAGATCTCCCATTGGAGATCGAGGGTCACATGCTCAGGTACTGCAGCACATCCCATTGGTCCTCCAGGAAGGTCCTGAAAGGGCAAAACTTTGGTAGCAGCTTCCCATTGGTCCTTTATTGGAAGGTCCTGAACGTGCTGCAACTATATAAGCTGCGCATGACCGCACGGCCATACGCTAGTGTACATTTGTAAATGTGTGTGTGTTGTGAGTGAAAGTCGCTCTTTAAATAACCCTCCCTATTGGATGACTGTTCGCGGAAGGTGTATGTTTGCTATCTAGCGCCCGACTTAGCCATCAGCACGTAAACACACAATACAGCGTCTTATTGCTGTGACCGCCAGTGCGGCGCCTTGTGCTTTCACAGCGCTTTCCTGACCCAAGCCTGGGTGGTTAGTGGCGTTCGCCAGTGCGGCACTGCATGCACTCTCGTGCTTTTATTGCTGTCACTCTGACACCTCAGTAGCGGTGTCGAGCGCATGACGTCTATGTACTCAAATCCTGTGTCTTGTGATTGAGTTCTGAGACTCGTTGCTTGCGCTCTTGGTGCGGTACCACGGCCCTGTGACATAACAGGGTTCGCTTGCTTCACACAGGGTGAGGTTAGCCCATGTGTGTATTCACTTTGTACCGCCATATAGTCCGTCATTACTTGGCAGCAGGTTCCATCTCTGCACGGTGGACCCCGGGCTGCGAACGCACCATACTCTGTCTTATTATTTGGTGCGTTCCGCTAGCCCTAACAAAGGGTTAATATAATGGATGGTTGTTCGTTATGTCATCCATTGATGGATCCGAATTTTTAGCTCTAGACACCTCTAGCAAAAACAGATTAATTAAAGAAGCCCTGCCATAAATATTATTTTTTAAATTTGTGTATATGCATATTTTTTGTCAGTGTATGAATGCACTCACCTACCACCACCTTCTGCGGTCCAGCGGTGTTCTGCTCCACTTCTCAGTGATATCACCGCTCTGCAGACTGTCAGGCTCACACTTTGCGTTGTATGACCTAAAAGTAACTTTAACTTTTTGTGTTCGTTCACACGAGCGTATAAATCAGACAAGTGCAATGCGAGAAGACATCTAGTTGGACTGATGCAGCAAATATTGCAGCATGCTGCGATTGGATGCAAGAATTGAATTACACTTGCCAATGCAAGTCAATGGGTGTGAGAAAAAAAAATCGCACTGCACTGGGCCAAGCCAGTGCCAGCCAATTTTTACTCGCCCACCTCATAGGAAATCCGACATTTCACCAGCCAAGTACAGTAAATTCACAGGGTGAACCAACAGAATAGATATATACTGTAGATTAGATAGCTGGCAAGTAGAAATGTAATGTCACAAGCTCCCTGCATATAATAAACTAGCACCCTTTAGGGCCTTTCATGTGGCACTAAAGGGTGTTTAACCTTATTAAACCTATTAAATAATTTAAAAAAAATGATATGAGGTCCACCCTATTTTTGATAACCAGCAAAGGAAAAGCAGACAGCTGTGAGCTGATATTAAGAGACTGGGAAGCCACATGGTTATCTGGCCATTCCCAGCCTGATAATATAAGCCTGCAGCTGTCTGCTTTCCCTTCGCTGGTTATTAAAAATAGGGGGACCCTACGTCATTTTTTTTAAATTATTTAATAGGTTTAATAAGGCTAAACACCCTTTAGTGCCACATGAAAGCCACTAAAGGGTACTAGTTTATTATATGTTAGGGGCTTGTGACAATAAACATCTATATAACATCTATCTATTCTACTATTCCATATATTCTATTCTATATATATCCTCTGTCTCTGTCTCTCTCGTTATACGGACAAGTGGCATAGTAAACACACTTTTTGTAGTGCCATTAAGAGTGTTGTGTTGAAGCAGCCACCCCTGATTAAGCTACATGTGAAACGTGCATCAGTTGAGGCAGGAGAACCATTCTTGTGGATTGACTGAATGTCATGTTAGTCCTAATATATTTGTTATTTCTTAATTTGCTATGTAACCTATTGGTATAATGGGAATGTCTACCAATATGCCCAGAAGTATATGATACACTGAACTGTGACGTAATCTCCTTACTTATCCTATTTACGAGGACTATTTTCCCTTTATGTATTTATTAAATCCTATGGTTCACCCACCAATCTCAATGTTTAAGTATATTCTAATTTTTTTTTTTGTATACAGACTTAATATAAAAACACGTCTGGTCATTAGAACGCCTTAAAATTTAAGCAAATAGAACCTCAGATGTACAACACATCGCAAACTGCTCTGTAGTCTTATCTAACAAAAAAAAACAGTAGCTGGTGAAACCACCTTTTAGATGCAATAAATTTAAGTAATCATTTTCAACCTTACTTTATCGTGCTCTGACATCCTTCTGGAGGAAAATGGGTCCCCTCTTCTTTTTAACACTGCTTAAAGGGGTTGTCCAGGCTTCGGACAGAAGTCTGCAGTTGCTGTATGTGAGTGTAGATTGCTGAGACATGACAGCGAGCAGGAGATCACATGAGTCCATCAATGCACCTTGTATATTTGTGGTCACATGCCAATTAAACACATTGATTTCTCTCAATAGAAGTAAATTCAAAGAAGCCAGGAGAGTTTAGTCGACACGTGACCGCAAGTATGCAAATTGCATATATGTAGTCACATGACCGCCATTTCGCACTGGCAATAGCAGGGAATTGTAATAGTGTGTGCACTACAGACTTTTAGCCCAAGCATGGACAACCCTCTTAAAGGGAACCTGTCACCCCCAAAATCGAGGGTGAGCTAAGCCCACCAGCATCAGGGGCTTATCTACAGCATTCTGGAATACTGTAGATAAGCCTCCGATGTATCCTAAAAGATAAGAAAAAGAATAATTTGGTGAAAAGAGAAGTTTAAAACAAGCCCAGATCATCATCCTTCCACCACCATGCTTTTCAACTAGCATGAAGTCTATGTTCTGAGATGTTGTGTTTGTATTTCCTGAAACATGGCGCGGAGCATTACAGCCTAACATCTCCACTTTGGTCTCATATGTCTAAGGACTCATGCAGACGAGCATATAAATTGGACGCGTGCTGTCCAATTTTTCATCGGCTAGCACACGAATGGCACACTGACCCGTGTTATTCAATAGGACTGTTCGGATGAACGATTTTTTTTCCTGGTCGCACCATCTGTGAAGAAAGAATGCACTGATTTCTTCTGAGTCTTGGATGAGACACACCCATTCAAGCTTATGAGTGCGGGAAAAAAAATGCATATCGTACACGGAACATCCGCATTTTAACAATTCTATTATAACCTCAGGAAACTTTATTTGATCATTTACACTAAAAAATGTACATGTATGAAAACAAATTGCATATTGATGTCACAGACGTAAAAAAGCGAACACACAGATGGGGCACAGGTGAAAATTAGAAAAAAAATTGTCCAAGTTTTCTGGATGAGACTCAAGATGATTTCTCATACACTCATTTACAGCTGGCCTAAAGGACATTATTCCGGAAGTCTCGTGATTTGTTCAGATGCATCTTTGCACACTTTAGTCAAGTTGCCAGGTTCTCTGGGCAACCCTTTCCAAACAAGCCATAAATGTTCAGTCCCTTTCTATTTGCACTGTCATTAAGATGTAAGATGCTAACTGAGGCCTTTAGAGTCTGAGCAGTAGCTCTGTTTTTGCAATGTCCCTGAGCATTTTACAGCATGACTTTGGGGCGAATTTGCTGGGACGCCTTCTGGGAAGATTATCAAAGGTCTCAAATGATTTTCACTTGTGAATAACCTTTTCTCACAGTAGAATGATGGTCTCTAAATTGTTTGGAAATGGCCTTATAAATGTTCACAGATTAATGGTAAGGCAATAATTATTTCACTAACATCATTGCTGATGTATTTCCTTCTTGACATTATTATCCGACATACCTGAATACTCCAGACCAGCAAACTGCCAAAACTTCTGCTTTTATAGAGTTGGTCACACTTGATGAACGATTAACCAAGTACATTTGATTATCAGCACCTGACTGCTACTACCCTCTTAATTCTTAGGGAAGCAGCAAGAGTCTACTTAATTTTTTGCACACACCTTCTGCATTTTGGTCGAGTTTTTGTTGAATAAATAACGACAAGGAGTATTTTTCACCCTTCTTGTTTTTGAATAATTTAAACACCGTATGATCAACCTTTTGTTTTTTTTTTTAATTATTGTGTCCAGAAGCATAAGACCATTGAATTCAAAGAGGGTGTACTTACTTTTCCTCATGACAGCACATTGAAGTTAAATTTAAATAAACACACCCATACTTGTAGACACAGGGAAATTTTAAGAGTCAGACGTGACTGCTTTCAAACGAGTACACTCATTTGTAAAGCCGTTGGTACCTGGCAGACGTTGTCTCATATATACCGTACTAATAATATACACCTCTGAGTTTGGCACATTGTGAACTCGCTGACAGCCAACAAATCTTTTTATGCCTGTAAATTTACCATTAATTACTTCCACTAGTAGAATATGTTTACGTTGTCCATCGGTATTCAAAGTTATTTAGAGAAAAGTTGCAAAAATTTTTGCCTACTTTCTGCATGTTATTTTCACCGCTTATGGCGTCCTTGGTAAAACAATTCCTGGGGCTTGCAGATATCCATGAATTTTCTGCTTAAATGATCCCATTCAGATGAATAGACCTGATTGTCTCAGAAATTTCTATAACAACTCTAAAAATGGATGCGTTTCGTATTGAGAGACATTATAAATCATTATTATTGGGTGAATATGTTAGCGCAAAGTATCAAGCAGGATAAATGTTAATATTTTAACCACAAACTTTTGTGCGTTGTTATATCCTTGCAAGCAATTTAGCTGGTTTTAAACCCATTCTCCGGAGCACTTCATGCAGCAATTCACTAGTAATATCCAGTTTCTTAATGTCATGGTGTTCTTTAAACTACATCAAATGGTGAGACAAGGTGAACTTTTCAAGTTTTAGCCTTTCTGTATAAAGGTACTTTCTGTGATCATAGCCTAGATATCGTTCTCCATTGCTAATAGACATCTTCTACCTATAGTTTCTGAGACGTTGTGACTTTATTGTGAATCAACTGGTCTTCTCTCATCTGCAGAAAAAGCCAAAAGTAACAGGTATGGTCTCACAAAATACTCTATTGCTTTATCCAAATATTCACAAGTATGCAACCCCCTGCTCCAGGCAGGGCTGCCACTAGAAATTTCGGGGCCCCATACTGGCAAAATTTTCGGGGCCCCCTTGAGACTCCGCCCAGGCTCCACCCCAGCCCCGCCTCCACGCTTTACCCCTCGAGCTGTCCACAGTCCCACCGCTCTCTCTTGGAAAAACTCCACTTCTCACCTATCACACATTAACAGTTCCCATCACCAGATCACACATATAGCCAGCAGCTTTTGTTTTGGCCAAAAGATTTTTTAAACCGCCACCATAACACGGTAGACACTTTTGGCCGGGCCCTACTCTACTGTAACCTATTAAATATTTGTTAAAATATGCAATACAATTTAGGTATATTTTTATTTATTTTTCAATTTTTAAAATGACCAATAATATCATATACAAGGAACAAATACCGCAACACCATGTCCAGACCACATATTACCACCACATAGTGACTGAATACTACAATTCTGATCAGTAATTAAAAAAAAGCACCATACTATCACCATAAGTGCCATTGTACACAGGAGATCTGTACTTAGTATGCAGTGTCTGTGTACAGATAATACAGTGATCACTAGTGAAATTACACATAGGAGCTCTGTATATAGTATACAGTGTATAGTGTCAGTGTATAGGTAACACACTGACTCACCAGTGACGTCTCTAGGTGAAGTCCTTCATCTTTCATCCAGCACAGACCGCCATCATTTCATGCAGCCAGGACTTGTCTCTGCAGGAAATAACACAGTTATCTCGAGCTCCGCTAGTAGAATACATTACTTAATTTTTCACAACTTCTACATTACACCACATGAAGAAAAAGAGGCAACATAGTATCACTCTATACAGTAACAGGACCGCCCCCTCATTTAAAAACAGTATACTCAAAAATAAAATAAATACATCACTGCAGTAATAATATCCCTAAATTAGCCCCTATGGTAATAATATTCCCCATCCTGGCCACCGTGTGTCTCATTCCTGGCGTCAGCCATAAGTTCTCCCATCCTGCCCTCATGAATATCCATTCTGCCCCATATGATCTCCCCATCCTGCCCCATATGATCGCCCCATGTGATCTCTCCATCCGGTCGCATCTGTCTCCATCATAGTTGGAGCGCCCCCAGGCACAGGGCCACTAGTCACTCGGTACCGGTCCTTTCTCCTTCGGTTCTGCGGTTGTCACGGTGGCTGGACCCGGTCGTGACCCTGCTAAGGGGCGTCCAATGAAAGTGGTAGTACAGTCTGTCAGGGGTTCGTGACGCCACCTGTGGTGTTCGGTCAGGGTGACCGACGCTGCTGTGGGGTCCGCTGGGGTGATGGAATAGCAGCAGGATGATATACCTTCCCACAAGTGAAGTAAATCCCCAGGGCTTCCCAGTAAGGTGGAAGGTGATGGTGTGAGGTGCAGGCAATAACGAGGACACAGGGTTGCAGTCTCTTTACCTTTTTACTGAAGGCTTCAATACACTCAGTCCAGAGCACGTTCAACCGGGCTATCAGAGACCGGCCGGTCCGATGGGCACATCCAGAGTTTCCCTCGCAGATGGAAATCGTTGCCTACCAATAGCGCCTGTGTGTTGTAGTCCTACCCTGCTCAGCATTCGGAATAGTCCTCACAACTGCTGTTCTCCTTCGTTCGTTCTCTACAGCTTTCTCTCTCTCTCGTTCTTTGGTTCCAGATGTTGCTAGCTTCTAACGTCCCCCAGATATGTTATGGCTAGGACGCCACCCGTTTGACGGGAAGGCTTGGAGGTCTTCCGGGACCGTAGAGACGCCCCTCTCCCAATGTTGCCCCCTATGTCTTCGTAGGTGTAAAAGGTAGACAGCCAACCTATAATCAACTGTCCAGCGGAATTTGAAGTAAGGCCTGAAGTCAGTTACTCCTACGGTGATCCGGCCACCGACTACGCGCCTCAGTAAGATGTTGCCTTCCTCTCTCGGCACAACTCTTACTGGCTCTCCTTTGTGCTGATCTCGTTTACACTGTTCCACAATATTCTTCCCCTCTTGTCTCTTTCCTAGGATACCGCCGCAAGGTGTGCAGGCGCAGTTCCGTTACATTCTGTTCTGTTCGCTAGGCGCCTGCCAGGTTCCCACGCCTGACAGGGACCCCCCTGTGTCTTCTCCCTGCAACACCCCCTACCACGGGATGTTGCCTGGTTCCAACCCAGTCAGCTTCTGACTAACTTCCTCCCCAGCCCCTAGCTTTACCAGTGTGAGGAGTGGCCCAATAAATAAAGCCTTTTTCTCCCCCTAGTGGCCGGAGTGTGAAGTGTAATGTGTTCTGGTGATACCTGGTCAGGAGAACTCTTTAGTGCCATCGGACGTACCGCTACTCGCCTTGGGGCCATACTGCAACAACCAGGTCTCTGGGGCGCTGCATATCCATCCTGCCCCATGATCCTGCACGATCTGTCTCCAATTCTGCCCCCAGTGTCTCCAATCATGCCCCATGTCTCCATTCTGCCCCCTATGTCTCCAACCATGCCCCCATGTCTGCAATCCTGCCACTTGTCTCCAATTATGCCCCCTGTGTCTCCATTCTGCCCCATCTGTCTCCAATCCTCCCCCATCTGTCTCCAGTCATGCCCCCATGTCTTTCATCCTGCCCCGTGTCTCCAATCATGCCCCGTGTCTCCATTCTGCCCCGTGTCTCGCATTCTGCCCCAATGTCCAGCATTCTGCCACCGGGTCTCACAGTCTGCCCCTGTGTCCAGCATTCTGCCCCTGTCACTGTGTGTCCAGCATTCTGCCCCTGTCACTGTGTGTCCAGCATTCTGCCCCTGTCACTGTGTGTCCAGCATTCTGCCCCTGTCACTGTGTGTCCAGCATTCTGCCCCTGTCACTGTGTGTCCAGCATTCTGCCCCTGTCACTGTGTCCAGCATTCTGCCCCTCTGTGTCCAGCATTCTGCCCCACTGTGTCCAGCATTCTGCCCCACTGTGTCCAGCATTCTGCCCCACTGTGTCCAGCATTTCTGCCCCACTGTGTCCAGCATTTCTGCCCCACTGTGTCCAGCATTTCTGCCCCACTGTGTCCAGCATTTCTGCCCCACTGTGTCCAGCATTTCTGCCCCACTGTGTCCAGCATTTCTGCCCCACTGTGTCCAGCATTTCTGCCCCACTGTGTCCAGCATTTCTGCCCCCACTGTGTCCAGCATTTCTGCCCCACTGTGTCCAGCATTCTGCCCCACTGTGTCCAGCATTCTGCCCCACTGTGTCCAGCATTCTACCCCACTGTGTCCAGCATTCTGCCCCACTGTGTCCAGCATTTCTGCCCCACTGTGTCCAGCATTTCTGCCCCACTGTGTCCAGCATTTCTGCCCCCACTGTGTCCAGCATTTCTGCCCCACTGTGTCCAGCATTCTGCCCCACTGTGTCCAGCATTCTGCCCCACTGTGTCCAGCATTCTGCCCCACTGTGTCCAGCATTTCTGCCCCACTGTGTCCAGCATTTCTGCCCCACTGTGTCCAGCATTTCTGCCCCACTGTGTCCAGCATTTCTGCCCCACTGTGTCCAGCATTTCTGCCCCACTGTGTCCAGCATTTCTGCCCCACTGTGTCCAGCATTTCTGCCCCCACTGTGTCCAGCATTTCTGCCCCACTGTGTCCAGCATTCTGCCCCACTGTGTCCAGCATTTCTGCCCCACTGTGTCCAGCATTTCTGCCCCACTGTGTCCAGCATTTCTGCCCCACTGTGTCCAGCATTTCTGCCCCACTGTGTCCAGCATTTCTGCCCCACTGTGTCCAGCATTTCTGCCCCACTGTGTCCAGCATTTCTGCCCCACTGTGTCCAGCATTTCTGCCCCACTGTGTCCAGCATTTCTGCCCCCACTGTGTCCAGCATTTCTGCCCCACTGTGTCCAGCATTCTGCCCCACTGTGTCCAGCATTCTGCCCCACTGTGTCCAGCATTCTGCCCCACTGTGTCCAGCATTTCTGCCCCACTGTGTCCAGCATTTCTGCCCCACTGTGTCCAGCATTTCTGCCCCACTGTGTCCAGCATTTCTGCCCCCACTGTGTCCAGCATTTCTGCCCCACTGTGTCCAGCATTTCTGCCCCACTGTGTCCAGCATTTCTGCCCCACTGTGTCCAGCATTTCTGCCCCACTGTGTCCAGCATTTCTGCCCCACTGTGTCCAGCATTTCTGCCCCACTGTGTCCAGCATTTCTGCCCCACTGTGTCCAGCATTTCTGCCCCACTGTGTCCAGCATTTCTGCCCCACTGTGTCCAGCATTTCTGCCCCACTGCGTCCAGCATTTCTGCCCCACTGCGTCCAGCATTTCTGCCCCACTGCGTCCAGCATTTCTGCCCCCACTGTGTCCAGCATTTCTGCCCCCACTGTGTCCAGCATTTCTGCCCCCACTGTGTCCAGCATTTCTGCCCCCACTGTGTCCAGCATTTCTGCCCCCACTGTGTCCAGCATTTCTGCCCCCACTGTGTCCAGCATTTCTGCCCCACTGTGTCCAGCATTTCTGCCCCACTGTGTCCAGCATTTCTGCCCCACTGTGTCCAGCATTTCTGCCCCACTGTGTCCAGCATTCTGCCCCCCGGGCCCCCCTGGATCGCCACTCTCAAAGAAAAAAAAAAACACGAGTTCTTACCTGGCCGTGCTCCTGCGCCGGGCGAAGATCCCTCCAGGCTGCTCCACACAGACGCAGTCGCCGGGCCCGGCGGCTGACAATGACGTCAGACGCCGGCGACTGCGCATTGCGGCCCTATTCAGCTGCCAGCCTCAGACTGGCTGGCGGCTGTTAACTATTGACGTGCGGGCGTGGGCCCGCACGTCAATAGTGGGCCGCAGCGCCTGCAGGGGGGGCCCGGTGAGCAGATGAGATGGGGCCCGATGCGGGCCCCCTCTGCTCACCGGGCCCCATACGCCAGTCACGGCTGTAATGCCCTGATGGCGGCCCTGGCTCCAGGACAACGAAAACTATATGTAGTGAGAGTTTGAGGCCGGGGTCACACTTGCGAGTTCAATGTGAGAAACTCTCCTCAATACCCAGCACAGCCGCCAGCACTCGGGATCGGAGTGTGTGGCTGCATGTTTTTCTATGCAGCTGAACGCACCAGTCGCGAGTGCCGGCGGCAGTGCCGGGTATTGAGGCGAGAGACGAGCATTGCAGTTGCAAGTGTGACCCCGGCCTTAACTATCACAATTGACCTAGTTGGCAAATAATGGTGTGTTTCAGACGTAATGCTGCAATAATGACAAGCCTATCCCTCATAATTTCTATATCAATTATCATTTTTTATTTTATTTTATTTTGATATTTGTTGGGGCATTAAATGGAATCCATCACCAGGTTTTTGCTATGTAATTTAAGAACAAAAACACAGCAGACACATAAATTAAAATGATATAGCAGAAAAAAGGCAGCCGTTTTTACCAGCACAGATCAGAAAACTAATGCACTTACAGGATGCAGTTGCCCCTTTGTTAAAGGCTGAGGCGACACACGTGCAAAATACTGATGGAACAACAACACACACCTAACAATTAATGGACGGGTTGGTCATCTAACATTAGAATTGCACACGGTTAAGGGTTGTAGAGGGCGCCAGTCACATAGGTACATGTAGTGCACAGTGTCTGGCTTACAGCCCATTAGTGACACCCATACTATTAAATTAGGTGGGCCGCCAATTAATATGTAAATGCACCCCACAGATACAGGCACCCTAGGCAAACACTGGCTTGGCTACATCCTACATAAAAATGAAAAATGTGCAGTAAAATATAAATAATATCCATAAGGTATTTGTCGATATTTTGGACAAAAAAAATGCACGTTTGCCACCTACGTCAAAGGTCCTCTTTGTTGTTACACTAAAACCAAAAGCAAAAACACAGCAAAGGGACATCAATTTAAAAAATGTAATAGAAAAAAGGCTGCCATATTTACCAACAAAGGTTAGAAAACGAATGCACTTAATGCATTCACAGTCCCTGAAGAAGCAATACATGCGAAACGCTCGTTAGGACACGGGCTGGTGTGCAACAATGTTAGTTACCTTTTATCATACTAATATTGGTCTTGTGTTATTATTACTTCATTGTCTATTGATACTGCCTACTGTGACATAGCACTAAGGAAATTATTTGATATCGGATATCTATCCCTTACAATATTGCAATTGTCTGAAGTGCTTTATGTTGTTCTTTTCCCTTCCCTTTATATACATGCTTGCAGCAAGGTACGTGGGAGATATATTGCCATTGCCACTATAGGCATTTACTACAATTCTAATTAATTTATTTATGTCTCATGATACTAAGCATGCAAACGTGTGGGTTTAAAGGGACACTGTCACCTGAATTTGGAGGGAATAATCTTCAGCCATGGAGGCGGGGTTTTGGGGTTTTTGATTCACCCTTTCCTTACCTGCCGGCTGCATGCTGGCTGCAATATTGGATTGAAGTTCATTCTCTGTCCTCCGTAGTACACGCCTGCGCAAGGCAATTCCTTGTGCAGGCGTGTACTACGGAGGACAGAGAATGAACTTCAATCCAATATTGCAGCAGGCATGCAGCCAGCGGGTAAGGAAAGGGTGAATCAAAAAACCCAAAACCCCGCCTCCATGGCTGAAGATTGTTCCCTCCAAATTCAGGTGACAGTGTCCCTTTAAGAACTATCTGTGTCATGACATCTGGCTGTATATAATCTTTTGCTTTATTCATGTCACATTTTGATTCGTGCATGCACAGGCTATCTATGAACATGTTCTAGTCACTATTTTTATAGAATTACTTTATCTTTTTGTCATATGAAAGCCCTTTTTTTGTGTTCTGTCACTATTTCTTTTGCATTTTCCCATCTAATTATGCTTCTTAATGAACTTTTCAATAAAAAATATTTTTTTAGGCTTAGTAGCATTGACTCTTGGTTCTCCGTTTTTTTCATGATTGATTGAGCTGATATATGATGTATATCTGGCTTTCTTTGAAAATAATGCTCTTACAGGATGCAGCAGCCCCCTCCTCCTGTAAGTGCCTTCTAATGCTATACTTTTAGTAATCTGAGAGCACTATAATATAGGAGCTGAGACCCTGATTACAGGGATGTGTCACTTACTAGGTTTTGTTTTGCTGTTTCTAAAGAGACAGAGTTTTATCAGCAGGAGATTCACTACAGGACTAGGGTTCACATGCCTCCTGGTCCATCCATGCCCCCAGCATTGATTAGCAGCTCTCTGTACACTGCACTGTACACTGGGTACACTGCACTGTAGGCTCACTTGTGCAGTAACAGCACGTTTCTGCTTTATGAACATTGGACAAATGTTTGATCATTTTGGGTCTCAGAACCCTTACCACCAACGATCTGCACACATTACATGCCCTGTCACATATAAGACATGAAAAAATAAGTGGGTCTCCTTTAATTACACTTCTCTTTATTCCTGACCTTCTTCCAAGAGCCACAACTTTTTTTATTTTTTATGTCAACATAGCTGTATTTTATTTGTGTCGTCATGTTTTGAGACCTGGGAAGTTTTTATTTTTCTGTTTATAGAGCTGTGCAAGGGCTTTTATTCTCTATGGTGAGCTAATGTTTTCATTGATTCTATTTTGGTGTACATACAACATTTTGATCGCTTTTTATTGTACTTTTATAAAGAGGTGTGTTGACCAAGAAAATGCAATCCTGGGGTTTTATATTTTTATGGTTTCTCATTACAGTATCTACTGTACAGGTTATTTTTACATTGTGACTGCATTTATAGACTGTACTGTTATAGACACACCAATACCAAATGTTTTTTGTTTTCTTTTTTTCTTTCTTTTTTCTCTTTAATGGGAAAAGAGTTGAGGTCATTCGATTTTTTTTTTTTTTCCCTTTATTTTTTAATATGTTTAGGGGACTGTAATCTATGATCCATTCTTCTATGTCTTTAATACCACAGTATATAGTGTAAATGAGAATCCCCTATAAATCTCAGCCTTTAGTTGGGCTTCGTAGGAGTACCAAGTTGGCATCCATAGGGGCCTTCAGAAAGCTCATGGCTGCCATGGTAACCTATTTTTACCCCAAAATTGCATCATGGTTGACTAATGGGAGGTGGTTAGGTGCTGCATGCACACCAGTGAACATTCCATTTATATGATATGATAAGGTTGACAGCAGCATCTAAATGGTTGACAGCAGCATCTAAATGGTTGACAACAGCAATCAGAGCACAGCTCTGGCCATTGCTGTTAGAGATAGATGCCGGCTATGTAACATAGCCAGCATCTATAGCTTGTGATGAGAGCTCACCTACTGAGTTTTCTCCACAATTATAAATCCCAGCACCAATGTATTCATATATCTATATGTATATAAATTACTGTAGTGGATGCACTATGCCAGTGTTCCCCAACTTCGGTCCTCAAGAAGCCACCAACAGGTCATGTTTTTAGGATCTCCTTAGTATTGCACAGGTGATTGATTGCTTGCCTGTCCAGGTGATGTAATTATCACCTGTGCAATACTAAGGAAATCCTGAAAACATGACCTGTTAATGGCTCATGAGGACCGGCGTTGGGAAACACTACACTATGCCATACAGAAATAGCAAAGCTTAACCTAACATATGGGGAATTCTGCCCCAATTTTGTAACTATTTAAATTGGAAGAAGCCAATTTACGTCATATGATGAGTGACTGCGCTATGCTAATAGAACAGTTCATGAAAACTAACACACTCGAGTGCTAATAGTGTCATCGGCATGCTCTAATGCTATGTTCTTCCCGTCGTGGCTGCTGTTCAACAGCTGCCACACATGGAGGGATTGCCTGTCTGTTTTGCGACTGTCGAACCACCGCGAGACATGCAGCCAACGTAACTCTAAAATAGTATTAGAGCATTCTGAAGACGCTCTATTAGCACTTGAGCATGCTCGGATAACACCTTTATGCAGTTCACACTACATGTGCCATTTATAAACATGTTTTTAAATTATTTCTACAGTTTTAGGGTGTGTGTTTATTTCATTACTTAGTGTACTCAGTGGTACACAATATAAACGTAAAAACTGATTTTACTGCTTTCATATAATTCCAGCTAAGCCAGCTGGAAAACCGCTCCACTATTGTCACTGATATTGGGATTTGCTAAAATGTGAAGAACATTTCTACAGCTAAGTTGCACCAGATGTGGCTTCGTATTGTATCTTTTATTGCCTTTATGTGATTTTGATCCCATAAAAACATGAAACTTCAAAGATGAGCAGCATAAAAGCAGAACTGTCTTTTGATAAACCTTGGGATGATATTTTATCTTTCAGTATCTTTGGGAATCTAGACCGAGGTCTGTCAGCAATGAGAGTGGTCTGACCCACAGGACTGTTGAATATAATAAAAATGCTTTTGATGTTAGCATCAAGCAACTCTCTTAAAATAAAAAATCCTTAAAAATGTAGTTTCCTTGCCTACTGTGCACAGGAACTCCTGAGATAAATATTTATTCTTATGCCTTTGGCTTTAAAGGGAAGTTTAACCTTGAAGATACTTTTAAGTAAATGTTGGAGAAACAAATAATCATTCCTCTGTAAAGTTTTATATTATTTGAAATATATAGGTGGCTGGCAATTACCAATTAACATGCCCTTTTGTATACTGGTAATTATAACGATACTCATTATATTGTAGTGTGCCTCTCATTTTCACCATTTAACCATCAAGAAATACTTATTTGCAAAATTTCAAAGGGAGAGTCCGAGGGGGAACTTTCTTTTGATCACATCATATGAAATCCCTGCAGTCTATTCATCTGTGCAGACAACTCTCTGTTCACTCAAGGACCTCGCGGCTATCTGGCATATTCCCTATTGTTAGGGCTAATGTAATGGCGCAGAAATCTATGCCTGTACATATAGTTTAAAAAAGTGGGTGTAAAGAAAAATTTTATGTATATATATATATATATATATATATATATATATATATATATATATATATATATATATATATATATATATTTATATTATTTTTATTTATTTTTTTTATTTTTATTTTTTTTCCTGTGAGATTTAAAAATAAAATTAAAATAAAACAAAGTAGTGTTAGACAAGTTAAACGTAGAATTTTTATTAGTTTATTTTATTAAATGAATTCCAAAATATCAATCAATATACACTTTTTGATATTATCATGTTAATAACAACTAGGACAAATAAAATGTAAAATAATTTGTTGATTGAACAAGTACATTTCTAAAACTGCAGTTGAATTGCTTTTGTATTTCTGCATCTTTGGCAAAATAAAAATGATTATAAATTGCTATTTGGTCCAAAACATGGCATGTACAGTCCTGCTCACCATTATTGGTACCATTTAATTTTTTTCATTTACTCTACAATATCTTCAGAAATAAATGGAAATGTACCAAAGTTAGATCCTCGGGATTTTTTAATTAGTGGTCCAAAGTAATACAACAGTGAAACATTTGTTTTTCAACTTACATGATGCAATTTCAAAGAAGAAATAGAATACACAGCATGTGCAGCAATAAAGGCACACCAAATTAAAAATTAATTTCACACCCTTTGACATTGATGACAGCCTCCAAACTTTTCTTGTAGCCATCTATAAGCTTCTTGCACTTCTCAGCTGGAATTTTCTCTTACTCTTCATTTGCACTTTGTTCAAGCTCTTAAATAGTTGCAGGGTTCTTTTTCCCAATGACAGATTTCAGCTCACCCCAAAGATTTTCAATGGGATTCAGGTCAGGACTCATTCTTGGCCATTTTAAAACACTAGATGGTGGCCCAATTCTAACGCATTGGGCATTCTAGAATATGTATGTAGTTTATTTATGAAGTTTTCAGAATAATGCAATTTATACACAGGATTCGGCCGGCTGGGCGCGACCAATTAGCGAAACGTGGTTCAAATTCTGTGCCAATTCGTGGCTGGACTGCACTGGTCGCTGGTCACGCCCGGCTTGCCGCAAACAATCAATCAGTGAAGCCAGGGCCGGCTCCAGGTTTTTGATGGGCCCGGGTGAAAGAGTCTCAGTGGGCCCCCCTCTTTAATACATACCACGATTCATGATGCACAGCTACAGCAGAGAAATATACCACAGCCAAGTAGCATATAACACAGCCCACATAGCATATAGCACAGCCACATAGCATATAGCACAGGCCACGTAGTATATAACACAGTCCACGTAGTATATAACACAGTCCACGTACCATATAGCACAGCACACGTACCATATAGCATAGCCCAAGTAGCATATAGCACAGCCACGTAGCATATAGCACAGCCACATAGAATATAGCACAGCCCACGTAGTATATAGCACAGCCCACGTAGTATATAGCACAGCCCATGTAGTATATAACACAGGCCACGTAGTATATAGCACAGGTCGCGCAGTATATAACATAGCCACATAGTATATAGCACAGTCCACACAGTGTATAACACAGCCCACTCAGTATATAACACAGGCCACATAGTATATAACACAGCCACATACTATATAGCACAGCCACGTATTATATTGCACAGCCACATAGTATATAGCACAGCCCACGTAGTATATAACACAGCCCACGTAGTATATAACACAGCCACAAAGTATATGACACAGCCACTTAGTATATAGCACAGCTCACGCAGTATATAACACAGCCACGTAATATATTGCACAGCTACGTAGTATATAGCACAGCCCATGTAGTGCATAGCACAGAAATGCAGTATATAGCAGTGATAGTGATAGTCCACCCTTCCTGTAGTGCGGCACGGAGGCCGCTGCTGGCAGAGGACATCGTGGCTGCTCCTGGGAGTGTGCGGAGCCCCAGGCACAGGTCAGATGATGGCGGCTGCTGTGATCTCCCTGTTGTATTTCCGTGTCCCGCATTGTGAGCGCTCGCTGCTTCCTCCCCATTATAACCTCGTGCACTGTGTGCGGGTCATGTGTCAGCAGTGATGCCCACAGGGGGCACTGACTGGAGGGGAGTAGGGAGGGGGCACTGTGCCTGTCGCTGATTGGTTGCTCACATTTTCTCCTACTAAGGCCCTGGATAAAATTGAACTCTGCAGTGATAGGGAACATTTTTTCAGGAGATTGCACCTGAGGGAATATTTCAATGATACAAAAGATTCAGAAAACACTCGGACTGAAGAAAAAGGGATCCTAACAGCCATGAAGAGGTCAGACTGGACACCTCCACCTGGCCGCAACCCTCATTTGGAAAAATATATAGACTACTTCAGACATTTGAAAAAATCCACCATCATAGACACTAACAGGAGACAAACATCAAACATCGGTGCCCAGGCGAGAAAGGCCATACAGTCTTTGAAAACCAACCACAAAATCATCATTAAACCTGCTGACAAGGGTGGTGCAATAGTCATGATGAACACATCAGAAAATATGAAGGAATCAAACAGACAACTTAGACACATGCTACTACAAAAAATTGGAGTCGGATCCTACACAGGACTGTTTCAAGGAACTAAACATGTTGGTATCATGTCTGCCTGACGGATCCACAAGGGCCGATGACCTGATACCAGAAAGTTCAAGAAAAGGGACATTCTACATGCTTCCCAAAATCCAAAAATCTGGAAATCCAGGAAGACCAATTATTTCATGTGTGGGCACCCTTACTGAGCAGGTATCTGGATGGTAGAGGGTTTTCTTAAACCCCTGGTAAAGGATACACCCAGCTTCATTCAGGACACAACTGACCTATTGAGTAAACTAGCAGCAATAGTTCCTCTACCAGATGGAACCATCCTGGCCACCATGGATGTGGAATCTTTGTACTCTAATATCCCACACCAGGATGGACTAAATGCCATCACATTCTTCCTGGAAAACACAGGGACTGGTGCTGATTCTGTGGTGAAACTTTAAATTCATCCTCACCCACAATTACTTTGAATTATTTGACAACAAGATATATCTACTGAGACTGGCTCAGCAATGGAAAGTAAAATGGCCCCAAAGTATGCAAATCTTTTCATGGCCAAGCTTGAAAGCGACTTTTTGTCCTCTTGTCCCATCAGACCTCTGGCCTACTAGCACTACATTGATGATATTTTAATCACCTGGATGGAGTCTGAGCCACAGCTAAAGATGTTCCATGAACAGTTTAATCAGCTTCATCCCACCATCAACTTAACACTCAACTACTCCAGCACTGAAATTCACTTTTTGGACACAATCATTAAGCTAAAGAACAATGAAATAGAGACATAAGCAAATCGACTGTCCAACATACCTTAAATGGGACAATTTCCATCCAAAACACATAAAAAACTCTATTGTCTTCAGCCAAGCCATCAGATACAATCGTATATGTTCCAACCCCATGGATAGAGATGAACACCTTGGTTGCCTCAGAAAGACATTTTTGAATCAGGGCTACCATCCAAGAATGATTCATTACAAGAGCCACCAGAATATTAAGGAATCATCTCCTACATTACAAAGCTAGAGAAGAAAATAACCAGGTGCCTCTAGTAATCACCTACAATCCAAATGTGGAGGTGCTAAGGGGAGCTGCAAGGAAATTACAACCTTTTCTGCAAAAAGATGCCCACTTACAATCCATTTTTCCAGACTCCCACTACTGTGTTTTAGGTAGCCCCCAAATCTAAGAAGCATCGTTGTCAGAAGCTCCCTATCCTCTCAAACTGCTGCAGGAACCTTTCCTTGCAACCAGAAAAAATGTAAAACCTGTTCATTTATAATGACCATGGACAAGATAAAGATCCCCAATTCACATCAGGACTACAAGATACCAGGTATTTCAGCTGCATCACTTCTAATGTGGTGTACCTAATTATTTGTACTAAATGTCCAACTGGGGGTCTGTATGTGGGGGAGACAGGGCAAAAGCTGAGAACAAGGATGAACTCTCACCGCCATACAATAAGAGAAAAAAGAATGGATCTACCTGTGGCAATACATTTTTGTCTCCCTGATCATAGCACCATGGACATGAGATTACTTGTATTAAAGGGTAATTTCAAATCTCAGAGAGACAGAAGAGTTTGGGAACATAAATTAGGACCCAGATTATAAAGGGGATGGGAGTGGCTAACCGAGCTCAGCTGAGAGCTCATACTCCCAGAGTTTCCAACATGGCTGATTAACCCCTATTCTGCTAAAAGAATTGATAGCACTATATAAATGAGTAAAATAAATAAATGTAAAAAAATAAAAGAAATACACCATTTAAGAAGAAGTGCTTATTTTCTGTGCAAGAGTAGGAGCAATCAGACGCTGACACTGTCTTCTGGCTCTTCTCTGTTGTGGTAAGCCTGTGACAATAAGCTTCATTGTGCCATCTGTAAACAAACTATAGCTTTGCATTGCCCAAAAAGCTCTATTTTTGTTTCATCTGTCCACAGAAGATTTTCCCAGAAGGATTGTGATTTGTCAATGTACTCTTTGGTAAAGATCAGTTGCTCCTTTTTTATGTCTTTTCTTCAGCAATGGTTTCTTCCTTGGTCTTCGCCGATAAAGCTCTGCTTGGTTTAGTGTGCGGCATGTGGTACTTGTTGAAAACATGACCCCAGACTGTTCCCGTTTGGCCTTCAGGCCTTTGGATGTTTGACGTGGTGTGTTTTTCCACCATTCGCACCAACCTGCGAAGACATCTCTTGTCAATTTTCCTTTTTCCCCCCACATCTAGGGAGGTTCTTTGTGGTGCCATGCTTGGCAAACTTCCTAATAACATTGCTCAGTGTTGAAATTGGAATTCCAAGGTCTTTGGAGATAGCCTTATACCCTTTGGAAATCTTGTGTTTGTTAATAATAGCAGTTCTGATGTCCTCAGACAGCTCCTTTGTCTTCACCATTGTAACAGAAACAGGGCCTACCATGTAGCTTTTTAAAACACTGAAGTCATCATTCATTGGCTAATTCATGTCACATGGGCACCGACAACCACAGTTGATTCTCGTTTGTGATTTAACACTAGGCGAGTAAATACGTGTTGCCATATTAATTTAATGTTCAAGGTGCTAATACCAGTGTCACAGCAGCTTTAGGTTTTTCTATTTTTCTCGCACATTGTTTTTTGTTTTACATTATTGTTTATTATTTGCTCTTTTATATTTAACATGAGTGCTCTATACAAAAAAAGCTGTTTTACTTGATTCTTTTTTTTTTTTTCAGTAGATTTTCCACATTATGTACTTAAATTTCATGGGTGCCAAAAACGATGAGCAGGACTGTACACACAACCAAAAATAAAGAAAATAAACAGCACTCACCATTCCTTTAAAAAATGATGTCCTTTATTTCATGTGGTGGGGCAGTCCTTAGAAAGCAGGGGGAGCGGGGAAGTGGAGGAAGACAACAGCCATTTTGTGCCTATCCCAGTGCTTATGCGGGTCCCGCATTGGACCCGCAGAAGTACTGGGATAGGCGCAAAACTGCTGTTGTCTTCCTCCATGAAGCCACTGTGACTCGAACATCGTATTCGAGCATGCCACAGATGCTCAATTAGCACTTGGGCATGCGTGCATGACATGTTATCAGAGCACGTTCGCTCATCACTAGTCCCTAACACCAAAATTTTCCCAGTCCTGTCGTGGAGGGATCTGAACCTTCAGCTGCATGGTGTCATAGACCAGTAGGATTTTCCAGAGTTGTCCCTAAGAAACTACAACTTGTATAATGTAGGTGCCATAAGTGCATTTTTGTTCCTTTGAACGTAAGGCATCTTTATTACATAGACCACTTGTTTTTTTTTTTTTTTTTGCTGCCAGCTATCCACAAGTCTAGAACTGTAAGTAGAGGATCTTTTTTAATTCTTCAAAATCCATTTCTTCCCAACATTGAATTCAGAGTCTTGCGCAGTTCATGTTAATAAGAAGCTGTAGTGATACAAATGACTCCATATTGTGAGCAGGATACAGGAGAGACACATATGTTTGTCATGGGGCTACTACCAGGCTCAGATTGGCCCACAGGGGAACAGTAGAATCCCCCGGTTGGCCCCTGCACATGTGCGGGCACTCCTATATAAACAGTGGTTGGCAAAATACATTTGATTCTCTACGTACAGACAATGGCAGCATCTCATCTTTCATTTAGCAAACTACCAGTTAATTATTATATGAAAGAATAGGAACATTTGTGAATGAGGAGACTGTAATTGCATGTAGTTAAAGAGTGGTCCCCTGAATCCATGGTACTGGTGGTACTTTTGCTGTGTAGGGACTTGCAAGACAATGAGTACCCTCGACATGGGTTCCGAGCTTGCGTATGCTGGTCAAAATTTCGACCGATACCATATATGTATATTATTTATATTTTTCATTACATTCTTTATGCAGGATGCAGCCAAACCCATCAATGTTGGCCTGATAAACTGGAATGCCTGCACTGGAGGGGTACACTTATTTATTCAGTCGCCATGACAGCACAACGAGAGAGGGGATCCGCCCTTCAGGGACAGGAAACCTACAGACATAAAAGGGCGGTACCTCTCTCCCACGTCAGTTGGTTTCCTGTCCCTGACAGCGGAACCTCTTCAGACAGGCCTGTGAAGAAGGTCGAAGGTATGACACGTCCCCACCCCTGGCAGGCTGATACTGGTAGCGGAGGCCCCCTACCTCGGCCTGATCAGGGGGCAGGAAGCACCACACGGCAGGGGGACTGTTGGTGTAGGTGGTAGCAGGAGGAAGCAGCCTCACACAAATAGGCTGGCTTCTATGGTGTCCGCAGTAAATGGGTACCTGTGGAGGATCTGGAGGAGGGAGTCTACGCTTGGTGCGGCTGCTGGGTCCTTGGAGTCCGTCTGTGCCTAGCGGGGGTCGGTGTCGGTCCGGTGAGGTGTCTGCTGCCGTCCCGGTCCACGTGTCTGCTTGGCGCCGCTGCCGCGTCCAGAAGGGGCGTGTCCGGATGACGCGGCGAGCGGCGCGGCCAAATGACGTGGCCGGGCATGCGCAGTAGCGCTGGTTTCTTCCGGCCAATGGCAGCGCCCAGCTGGGGGCAATCCGGGCTTCGGGGATGGTCTGACGGAGGTTTTTTCTGTCGGGCGGGGGCGGCGCAGCACGGAGCGGTGGCGGTCCCTCATCGATTAAGGCGGCACCTTGGATTCCCTGCTAACCCCCATCGGGGGCGGTACCCTGGGGACCTTTTTTAAACGCTGCACACATGGTGGCTGGTGTTCCTGTTCCATTCCGTAATGGAGTCGCCAGAAGGAACACAGAGCAGCCAGCAGCAGCAGCAGGAGCTTCAGCAGTTAGAGAAGCCTCGGAGGAGCTCCCAGCGTCGGTCTAGTGGCAGTAGCCGCGCTGGTGGAGCTAAGGAGGCTCAAACTTTAAGACCAAAGTCCTCAAGCCGTAAGGAATTGCCGGCTGCGAAGGACCCCCCATCTACGGTACCACTCATTACTGGCGGGGTAAGTGATCTTCGTGAAAGTTCACTTAGTGATTATTTGTTCTCCTTATTTTCCCTCTCTCCTTATTAGGGGAGGAAAAGTTTAACTAAGGCCAAACATAGGCAGTGTGCCGAATGTGCAGAGCCACTTCCAGACGGGCATTTAAGGAAATTGTGCAAAACATGTATACAGGTCCTTCTCAAAAAATTTGCATATAGTGTTAAATTTCATTATTTACCATAATGTAATGATTACAATTAAACTTTCATATATTATAGATTCATTATCCACCAACTGAAATTTGTCAGGTCTTTTATTGTTTTAATACTGATGATTTTGGCATACAACTCCTGATAACCCAAAAAACCTGTCTCAATAAATTAGCATATTTCACCCATCCAATCAAATAAAAGTGTTTTTTAATAACAAACAAAAAAACCAACAAATAATAATGTTCAGTTATGCACTCAATACTTGGTCGGGAATCCTTTGGCAGAAATGACTGCTTCAATGCGGCATGGCATGGAGGCAATCAGCCTGTGACACTGCTGAGATGTTATGGAGGCCCAGGATGCTTCAATAGCGGCCTTAAGCTCATCCAGAGTGTTGGGTCTTGCGTCTCTCAACTTTCTCTTCACAATATCCCACAGATTCTCTATGGGGTTCAGGTCAGGAGAGTTGGCAGGCCAATTGAGCACAGTAATACCATGGTCAGTAAACCATTTACCAGTGGTTTTGGCACTGTGAGCAGGTGCCAGGTCGTGCTGAAAAATGAAATCTTCATCTCCATAAAGCATTTCAGCCGATAGAAGCATGAAGTGCTCCAAAATCTCCTGATAGCTAGCTGCATTGACCTTGCCCTTGATGAAACACAGTGGACCAACACCAGCAGCTGACATGGCACCCCACACCATCACTGACTGTGGGTACTTGACACTGGACTTCAGGCATTTTGGCATTTCCTTCTCCCCAGTCTTCCTCCAGACTCTGGCACCTTGATTTCCGAATGACATGCAAAATTTGCTTTCATCAGAAAAAAGTACTTGGGACCACTTAGCAACAGTCCAGTGCTGCTTCTCTGTAGCTCAAAAGTGGCTTTACCTGGGGAATGCGGCACCTGTAGCCCATTTCCTGCACACGCCTGTGCACGGTGGCTCTGGATGTTTCCACACCAGACTCAGTCCACTGCTTCCTCAGGTTCCCCAAGGTCTGGAATCGGTCCTTCTCCACAATCTTCCTCAGGGTCCGGTCTCCTCTTCTCGTTGTACAGCGTTTTCTGCCACATTGTTTCCTTCCAACAGACTTACCATTGAGGTGCCTTGATACAGCACTCTGGGAACAGCCTATTTGTTGAGAAATTTCTTTCTGGGTCTTACCCTCTTGCTTGAGGGTGTCAATGATGGCCTTCTTGACATCTGTCAGGTCGCTAGTCTTACCCATGATGGGGGTTTTGAGTAATGAACCAGGCAGGGAGTTTATAAAAGCCTTAGGTATCTTTTGCATGTGTTTAGAGTTAATTAGTTGATTCAGAAGATTAGGGTAATAGGTCGTTTAGAGAACCTTTTCTTGATATGCTAATTTATTGAGACAGGTTTTTTGGGTTATCAGGAGTTGTATGCCAAAATCATCAGTATTAAAACAATAAAAGACCTGACAAATTTCAGTTGGTGGATAATGAATCTATAATATATGAAAGTTTAATTGTAATCATTACATTATGGTAAATAATGAAATTTAACACTATATGCTAATTTTTTGAGAAGGACCTGTACAACGTTTACTGGAGGAAGAGGCTCCTGATCTGACCTCCACAATTAGAGAGATGGTTAGGCACGAAGTGAGAAGTTCTGTAAAGTCCAAGTCTCGGGTGACGGAAGTTGAAAGGTCATCCCCTTTATCTGATGAAAATTCGGACTCGGGTGAGCTGAGCTCTGGGTCCCTCCCGTCTTCCTCCTCCTCTGAAGATCTGGAGTCTAGTCGGGCCTGTTTGTCCTTGGATAGGGTTAACCATCTTGTTAAAGCAGTTAACAGTACAATGGGGATAGAGGACGCCCAATCAGAATGCTCCATTCAGGATGTAATGTTCAAAGGTATTGAGCGGAAGTCCCGTAGAGCCTTTCCAGTGGTGGACAAGATAAAATCACTAATTTCAAAAGAATGGAAGAAGCCCGAGAGAAAGGGGTCACTTCCGCCTGCATTTAAGAGAAGATATCCCTTTGAGGAGGAGGCTTCATCCTCATGGGATAAGGTTCCGAAGCTGGATGCGGCAGTCGCCAAAGCATGCAAAAAAATATCTCTCCCCTTTGACGACTTGGGGAACCTAAAGGACCCATTAGACAGGTAAGCTGATACTTTTCTTAAAGGAGCTTGGGAGACTTCGGCTGGGTCCTTGAGACCAGCTATAGCAGCCACCTGTACAGCCCGGTCCTTGATGGTATGGTTAGGACACCTCGAAGATCAGCTCAAGGATAAGGTTCCCAGAACTGAAATATTATCCTCTATGCCTATAATCCAGGATGCCGCAGCTTTCCTTTCGGACGCATCAGCAGACTCGGTCAGGTTGGCCGCCAGGTCCTCAGCGTTATCTAACGCAGCCCGGAGAGCGCTATGGATAAAATGCTGGCCAGGGGACTTACAGGCCAGAACAAAGTTATGTAGCATCCCCTGTGAAGGAGCTCACTTATTCGGACCGGTCCTAGATGAATTATTGGAAAAAGCAGGGGATAATAAAAAACGCTTCCCTTTCCTAGGAAGACCCTTTTACAGACGGGACTACAATAGAGGATGGTCTAGCCGTAGAAGGCCGTATAGAGATTCTAACAGGGAATCTACCCGATACGACAGCAACAGAAGAAGGGGTAAAGGATTTATGTTTAATCCTTCATGAGAATTTAAGAAACCGCAATGACTGGCGAACCAGGTGAGGGGTAGGCTTTCGGCCTTCTACCCGGCCTGGGTACGGATCACGAGTAGCCCATGGATTCTAGGCATCGTGGAAAAAGGCCTAAAGTTTGACTTCCACCATATTCCTCGAGACAAGTTTATGTTGACACCTGTTCATTCCTCCTCTACAGAGCAGTTGGCGCTGGAGTCTGAGGTCCGGGAACTTCAACAAAAGAAAGTTTTGGTCAGAGTCCCTACGGGAGAGGAAGGTAGGGGGTTTTATTCCCCTCTATTCCTGATCAAAAAACCTGACGGTTCATATCGCACTATTATTAATTTGAAAGGCCTGAACAATTTTTTGTTGGTTCCCTCCTTCAAGATGGAGTCGGTTAAAACAGCAATAAAGTTACTCTTTAACCATTGTTTTATGGTTGTCTTAGATCTCAAAGACGCCTACTACCATGTTCCAATACATGTAGATCATCAAAAGTTTCTTAGGGTGGCGGTTTCACTAGCTGGCACGATAGAACATTTTCAATATCAGGCACTTCCCTTCTGAGTCGCAGTTGCACCCAGGGTGTTCACTAAAATCATGGTGGAGGTTATGGCACACTTACATGAGCAAGACATATTAGTAATCCCATACCTAGATGATTTACTAATTGTAGGTCACTCAGATTCACATTGCAAGGACCAGCTAGAGAAAGTGATGAGAGCTTTGAACGACTTGGGCTGGATAATCAATCTCAAAAAGTCACGTCTTCAGCCCCTAAAAATACAAGAGTTTCTGGGATTTATTGTAGACTCTAGTCGGCAGGAGTGTCGCCTGCCGGACGCAAAGGTAGCTAAGGTTCAACAGCTGGTCACCAGGGCGATTGGCAATCCCTTAGTGTCAGTTAGAAGTGCAATGTCTCTCTTGGGCACTCTTACGTCTTGCATCCCGGCGGTCCTCTGGGCCCAGTTCCACACAAGGACACTACAATGGGACGTTTTACACAATTCCCGTCGTCTAGGGGCTCACCTCGATAGTAAATTTACACTTTCTGCGGAGACTACACATTCACTTGTTTGGTGGACTCACACTTCAAATCTACATAGGGGGGTCCCTTGGATAAATCATGTTTCTAGAGTTCTGACTACGGATGCTAGCCCTAAGGGATGGGGGGCTCACTTAGGGGAGGATTGGGTTCAGGGGCTATGGCCTCAGTCTGTAGAGGACTCCTCCTCCAATCTAAAAGAGCTGTTGGCTGTAAAACATGCCTTAAATAAATTCCTTGTACCCCTACAGGGTCGACACGTCAGACTATTATATGACAATCGGGTAACTGTGGCCTACATTAATCGTCAAGGTGGTACACGATCCAGTTCATTGATGAAGGTCGCAAATCATATTTTTCAGGTGGCCGAAGAACATCTTCTCTCTCTGACGGCACTTCATATAAGAGGAAGTATCAATACCAAAGCCGACTACTTAAGCCGCAACAGACTCAGACAGGGAGAGTGGTCGCTAAATCCAGCCGTCTTCAAGCAGATCATTCAGTTATGGGGTTGTCCAGAGATAGACCTTTTTGCCAGCAGGGGGAACAAAAAATTGCACCAGTTCTGCTCCCTAAATCCAAAAGACAACCCATATGCGGTGGACGCTCTACTAATATCTTGGCGCTTCAGTCTCGCATATGCCTTTCCCCCTCTAAACCTAATACCATTAGTTCTGAGGAAGATTCGGGAGGACAGGGCCCAGGTAATCTTGATAGCCCCATTCTGGCCCAAGAGGCCATGGTTTCCTTGGCTGAGGAAGATGTCTGTCTGCCAACCATGGATTCTCCCAGAACTGCCAGATCTACTCTCCCAAGGCCCAATCCTCCATCCACGAGTAGCCAACTTACACCTAGCGGCATGGAACTTGAAAGGTCTTTACTGAGGGGGAAGGGATTCTCTCAGAATTTAGTAAATACACTCCTTAAAAGTAGGAAACCCTCTACAACAAGCATCTATGTTAGAGTGTGGAGAAAATTTCTGTCATGTTCAGGGGCTCAAATTGACCAGAAACCATGTATAAACCAGATTCTTGAATTTTTACAGAAAGGACTAGAGATGGGCTTGGCCACAAGTACTCTCAGAGTACAAGTGTCAGCTCTGGGGGCACTATACAATCTTAACTTAGCCAGTAATCACTGGCTATCCAGATTTTTCAAAGCAGTCACTAGGTCCAGACCAATCATCAAACAAAGGTTAGTCCCATGGGATCTGAATCTGGTTCTCTCAGCCCTAACGCAAGCCCCATTCGAGCCTATCGATACCATTCCTATAAAAATCCTTTCAATCAAAACAGCCCTCTTGGTTGCACTCACATCTGCTAGAAGGGTTAGTGATCTGCAGGCACTTTCCAGACATCCACCATACATACAGTTCAGGGAGGATAGAGTAATCTTGAAACCCGATCCCCTCTATCTTCCGAAAGTTGCGTCAAAATTCCACAGAGTACAGGAGGTAGTCCTACCCTCATTTTGCTCCAACCCTGCTAACGATAAAGAACGTAAATATCATTGCTTAGATGTAAGAAGATGCCTCCTTAGATAATTACAGTTTCAGATGCCTGGAAAAAAGATAACTCTCTGTTTGTAGCCTATCAAGGGGTGAGGAAAGGTCTTAGAGTATCTAAAAACTCTCTAGCTAGATGGATCAGGGAGGCAATCTCTCTCGCTTATACAGCAGGTGGCAACGAAGTTCCAGATGGTATAAAGGCACACTCCACGCGGGCTGTAGCATCTTCCTGGGCGGAGAGGTCAGAAGTATCGATCGAAGACATATGTAAGGCGGCCACATGGTCTTCTCCTTCTACCTTTCTTAGACACTACAGATTAGATCTGGGTAGTTCCTCAGACCTTACGTTTGGGAGAAGGGTGCTGGAGGCTATTATCCCCCCCTAGTCTTCCTTGTTTTCTCTGAAAGTCTCTCGTTGTGCTGTCATGGCGACTGAATAAATACGTACGCTACTCACCTGGTAGCAGTGTTTTTTCAGGAGCCATGACAGCACCCTTAGATTCCCTACCCTATTTTCTGGATGATTCAATACCCTTTCGGTTTTCCTTATAATTGCTTGTTCACTTACATAATAAAATGTATTGGTTTATATGCTGCATCTGTGTTATTAACCTTGGTGGTCCTCTCATGCTCTGGAACCAACTGACGTGGGAGAGAGGTACCGCCCTTTTATGTCTGTAGGTTTCCTGTCCCTGAAGGGCGGATCCCCTCTCTCGTTGTGCTGTCATGGCTCCTGAAAAAACACTGCTACCAGGTGAGTAGCGTACATATATAGTGATGAGCATCCTGCCTAATCTAATAGTATGGACGTATCTAACAAGCTGTAATCCAGACCCTGTGCACTACATCTGTGTGACTGGCGCCCTATACAAGCCTTATCCGTGTGCAAACCTAATACTAAGCAATCGTTCCTCCATGAATGGTAGGTGTGTGAGTGTTTGTTTCATCAGTATTTTTCACCTGTGTTACCTCCGCCTTTATCAAGGGTGTCTGCTGCATCCTGCAGTGCATTAGCTTTTTGACCTGTGTTGGTAAATGTGGCTGCCTTTCTTTTCTGCTATATTTCTTGAGTATTCCAATTCATATAAATGATCACCTATCTACTAGATAAGTGATTCTGAGATCAGGTTGGTTCCCACTGCGGAGTATCCTACAACCAAGAGGCCTGAGCTCCAACTTCCAGGCGTCAAAATTACTGGCAACAAGAAGCATCAGCAGATTCCGCTGGCCAATACACGGAGGTAAGCTCGGCATATTGGTCTGTCAAGTCTTTTTTTATGCTTCTGGTCATGATTTGCCAACAGGGGCTCAAATAGGACATTTTTTGTGGGGCTTCATGATTTTTCTGCACTCTCCTGAGAGCAGCAGAATGATGGCACTAGCAGCTCAATATGCAGGACTGAGCTCAACTATCTTCAAAACAGATATTTGGTCTTTTCAGTTCTTCTGGTGACTTTATGATTATATGTAAATGGCATTGTATGTGGGAACTTTGCACATTAGTATTGGAATCGGAATTACCAAAAGTTCTAGACAGTCTACAATAATTTCACCACTTAAATAAAAAAAACCTATACATGTTTGGTATCTACGTACTTGTAATGACCTGAAGACTCATAATGACAGGACAGTTTTAACATTTAGTGAACATGGTAAAAAAAAACAAAAAACAAATGTGGAATTGCACTTTTTTTGCAATTTCACTGCACTTTGAATTTTTTCCCCATTTTCCAGTACACTATACGGTAAAAGCAATGGTATAGTTAAAAAAGTACAACTTCTCCTGCAAAAAAAACAGCCCACACATGGCCATATTGACAGAAAAATAAAAAAGTTATGACTCTGGAAAGAGATTGAGCAAAAAACAGAGATGCAAAAACGAAAAATCCCAAAGTCTTGAAGGGGTTAAGCTGAATTATGTCTTTTGGGGGCTCTAAACTTTAACACCATGCACAAGAGACAAAAAAAAATCGCAGCAAAACTTACTTTTTTGTAAGCAGCTTTTTTACTGCCAAGAGAGTAGGTCTTGCCTGCAGAAAAAAGCACAGCAGAAACGCAACTTGTAAACATTAGCCTTATATCAACAATATACAGGTACTTCTTACAACATTAGAATATCATCAAAAAGGTAATTTATTTCATTTCTTCAATACAAAAAGTGAAACTCATATATTATATAGAGTCATTGCAGAGTGATCTATTTCAAGTGTTTATTTCTGCTAATGTTGATGATTATGGCTTACATCCAATGAAAACCCAGAAGACATTATCTCAGTAAATTAGAATACTTTATAACACCAGCTTAAAAAATTATTTTAAAATCCAAAACGTTGGCGTACTAAAATGTATTGAGTGCATTTATTGAACATACTTGGTCAGGGCTCCTTTTGCATTAATTACTGCATCAATGCAGCGTGGCATGGAGGGGATCAGCCTGTGGCACTGCTGAGGAGTTATGGAAGCCCAGGTTGCTTTGATAGCAGCCTTCAGCTCTTCTGTATTGTTTGATCTGGTGTCTCTCATCTTCCTCTTAACAATACCCCATAGATCCTCTATGGGGTTAAGGTGGGGCGACTTTGCGGCCAATCAATCACAGTGATACTGTTGTTTTTAAACCAGGTATTGGTACTTTTGGCAGTGTGGACGGGTGCCAAGTCCTGCTGGAGAATTAAATTTCCATCTTCCAAAAGCTTGTCAGCAGAGGGAAGCATGAAGTGCTCTAACATTTCCTGGTAGACAGCTGCGCTGACTTTGGTTTTTTTCTGCAGGCAAGACCTACCGTATTTTCCGGCGTATAAGACTACTTTTTGCCCCCTAAAAATTGTCCCAAAAGTCGGGGGTCGTGTTATACGCCGGGTACGGCGTGTGCAGGGAGCGATCCTGGATGTCGGCGTGCGGTTCCCAGGGTCTGGAGGAGAGGAAACTCTCCTTCAGGCCCTGGGATCCATATTCATGTAAAAAATAAAGTATAAAAATCAAAAACATGGATATACTCACCCTCGGACGGCCCCTGGCTCACAGCGCTGCTAGCGTCTGCTTCTGTTCCTGAGAATGCAGAGAGTGAAGGACCTTCGATGACGTCGCGGTCAGGTGACCGGTCACCTGACCGGTCATGTGACCGCGACGTCATCGAAGGTCCTTCACTCTCTCCATTCTTAGGAATTTGCGTACATATCCCAAATTCCATATTTTATATGGAAAAGTTGGGGGTCGTCTTATACGCCCAGTCATCTTATACACCAGAAAATAAGGTACTCTCTTGGCAGTAAAAAAGCTGCTTACAAAATAGTAAGTTTTGCTGCGATTTTTTTTTTTTTGTCTCTTGTGCATGTTGATAAAGTTTCACTTTTTGCGTTGAAGAACTTAAATAAATTAACTTTTTGATGATTTCTAATTTTGTGAGAAGCACCTGTATGTCTACAATTTTACAATGTGTCTATAAAAAGATGTTGACTGTGCAATTTTTGCTTGCTCTCCATAAAAAAAATTAAACATCAAGTTACAAAACTTGACTTGAGTTTAGCATGAATTTTTTAAATTTAGATGTAAAAGTGTGAAAACTGTCCGGGCTACTAGAGTTAAAACACAATAAAGCACCTCTTCAGCTCATATGGCTGTTGACAGCAAAGCAATTTTCTGTGCACTGTCTGTTTCCTATGCCATAACAGTTTTTCTCATTTAAAGATTCAGTCTTCTGATAACCCGTTGAATGTACAACAATATTTCAATTAGAATAAGTGCGATTTTCCCACAGTTTGAATATAGATGCATTTTCTAATTAGTCAAGGCATTACCCCTTATGGACACAATGTCTCATGTTGCTTATATGTGTCAAACAAGAAAGATCATACTGGGCCAGATTATTAAATAATGCACCCCTAGGTGAAAGCTCGATCATTACTTAGGAAATTGTGCCTTTGATGTGATGACAATGTATCTGCTCTATCCCACAGAGATGAGAATGTCTGCATGTTCTCTATGACTGTCACTTGAACAGGTCTTTCTATTTCAATATAAACCCGAATGGCAAATATATCCTTTCTTTTGTAAGGATTATATATGACAGCTACCTGGTCGTTACCTAATGTATTATGCAAGTAACTGCTTATTTTATTCCTAGTGGTCGATGTAGTACATCAAGAATCCTAGAAAAGCAGTATAAAATAAATGTCTGTGTGTGTGTATGTGTATATATACAGTACAGACCAAAAGTTTGGACACACCTCCTCATTTAAAGATTTTTCTGTATTTTCATGACTATAAAAATTGTACATTCACACTGAAAGCATCAAAACTATGAACTAACACATGTGGAATTATATACTTAATTTCAATTGTTTCATACTTTTTTGTTATGTCTTATATTCTAGATTCTTCAAAGTAGCCACCTTTTGCTTTGATGACTGCTTTGCACACTCTTGGCATTCTCTTGATGAGCTTCAAGAGGTAGTCACCGGGAATGGTCTTCCAACAATCTTGAAGGAATTCCCAGAGATGCTTCCCAGACTCTGCAGCCCAGCTCACCCCAAACCATCTTGATTAGGTTCAGGTCTGGTGACTGTGGAGGCCAGGTCATCTGGCGTAGCACCCCATCACTCTCCTTCTTGGTCAAAGAGCCCTTACACAGCCTGGAGGTGTGTTTGGGGTCATTGTCATGTTGAAAAATAAATTTCCACTGGTCTAATGTCCATTCCTTGTCTTCTTTAGCCCAAACAAGTCTCTTCTGCTTGTTGCCTGTTCTTAGCAGTGGTTTCCTAGCAGCTATTTTACCATGAAGGCCTGCTGCACAATGTCTCCTCTTAACAGTTGTTGTAGAGATGTGTCTGCTGCTAGAACTCTGTGTGGCATTGACCTGTCTCTAATCTGAGCTGCTGTTAACCTGCGATTTCTGAGGCTGGTGACTCGGATAAACTTATCCTCAGAAGCAAAAGTGACTCTTGCTCTTCCTTTCCTGGGGCGATCCTCATGTGAGCCAGTTTCTTTGTAGCGCTTGATGGTTTTTGCCACTGCACTTGGGGGCACTTTCAAAGTTTTTCCAATTTTTCGAGCTGACTGACCTTCATTTCTTAAAGCAATGATGGCCACTCATTTTTCTCTACTTAGCTGCATTTTTCTTGCCATAATACAAATTCTAACAGTTTATTCAGTAGGACTATCAGCTGTGTGTCCACCAGACTTCTGCTCAACACAACTGATGGTCCCAACCCCATTTATAAGGCAAGAAATCCCACTTATTAAACCTGACAGGGCACACCTGTGAAGTGACAATCATTCCCGGTGACTACCTCTTGAAGCTCATCAAGAGAATGCCAAAAGTGTGCAAAGCAGTCATCAAAGCAAAAGGTGGCTACTTTGAAGAACGTAGAATATAAGACATAATTTCACTTGTTTGTTATTTTTTTGTTAAGTATATAAATACACGTGTTAATTCATAGCTTTGATGCCTTTAGTGTGAATGTACAATTTTCATAGTCATGAAAATACAGAAAAATCTTTAAATGAGAAGGTGTGTCCAAACGTTTGGTCTGTACTGTATATATAACAAAAAAAAAGCACTCGTAATTAGAGTTGAGCGACCTTGACCTTTTTAGAGTCGAGCCGGGTTTCGCGAAACCCGACTATCTCAAAAGTCGGGTCGAGTGAAATCGGCCGATTATGACGTAAAGTCGGGATCGACCGAAACACGAAACCCAATGCAAGTCAATGGGGCAGCATAGTCGGCAGTGAGTGGGGGCCAGGAAAACACCTAGAGTGCCCATTTTAATGTCAAAACCATCCATTCTTCTTAATGAAGCTTGTCAAGCGTAATTTACCTTATAATAATTGGAAGGCATTTGAAATCGGGGTTCATTTGGCTAAAGTTGTGGTGGGTAGGGCTGGTTAAAGTAATTAGTGGGCCCAGGAAATCTGGACCACGTCACGGCAGTGGAGCAGGGAGAGGTAAGTATTTCAACTTTGCAAGTGCTGTGAACCTGAGCAAGCAGGGGGGGGCCCACTCGTTGGCACTGGCACAGGGCCCCTCAAAGTACAGCGATGTGTTTGCACGGCGGGGGCGCCTCCCACCGGCAGCAACACTTTTGCGTACTATGAGAGGCCCTGTGCCAGTGACGTCGCCAACTAGTATTCCTCCCCCCACCTGATGAAGGAACCTGCACTTTCATCTGCACCTTCCTGTTTGTCCCCGTGTAAGGTGGTATGGTATGCGGGAAGGGGGACCTGACTTTCAGCAGGGTCACAATCTTGCAGTGTAGCGTGCACGGGAAATGTTGCGTTATGGGTCAATGTACCAGCAGACTCATCTATCACTGGCTGGGCAATGGGCAGGATGAGGAGGAAACACAGATATAGGCCCAAAGAATAAAGTGGGCTAAATGCAGTTCAAAATTGGTAACACAGGACTAATCAGGGGGCATTGCAGTGGAGGACAACTGGAATGAGAGGCTGACACAGAGAGTAGGCCCAAATCAGTAAGTAGTCGAAATGCAGTTCAAAATTGGCAACAGTAGTAAACAGGCGGCACAGCTTTGTTCAGTGGAGGAGAACAGCAAGGAGTGGCAGACACCGATAGTAGGCCCCAACCCAACTAGTAGGCCAAATGCAGTCTAACATTAACAACTACTTAACGAGCGCCTGAAAACGGAATTTCAGGACAGGAAACCAGCAGAACAGCAAGGAGTGGCAGACACCGATAGTAGGCCCCAAACCAACTAGTACGCCAAATGCAGTTGTTCCGTTTAACCACAATTTAATGAGAGCCTGAAGACAGAAGTTCAGGAAAGGCAACCTGGAGAACACCTTGGAGTGGAACACACCATCTCTCTACACCCCATACCCAATTTGTAGGTCTAATGCAGCGTAGTTTCCAACAACTACTAAACGAGAGCATGATGATCGAAGCATTGGCGAGGAAACCTGGGGAACACCTTGGAGTGGAACACACCATCTCTCTACACCCCATACCCAATTTGTAGGCCTAATGCAGCGTAGTTTCCAACAACTACTAAACGAGAGCCGGAAGATCGAAGCTCAGGAAAGGCAACCTGGAGAACACCTTGGAGTGGAACACACCATCTCTCTACACCCCATACCCAATTTGTAGGCCTAATGCAGTGTAGTTTCCAAGAACTACTAAACGAGAGCCGGAAGATCGAAGCTCAGGAAAGGCAACCTGGAGAACACCTTGGAGTGGAACACACCATCTCTCTACACCCCATACCCAATTTGTAGGCCCAATGCAGCGTAGTTTCCAACAACTACTAAACGAGAGCATGATGATCGAAGCATTGGCGAGGAAACCTGGGGAACACCTTGGAGTGGAACACACCATCTCTCTACACCCCATACTCAATTTGTAGGCCTAATGCAGCGTAGTTTCCAACAACTACTAAACGAGAGCATGATGATCGAAGCATTGGCGAGGAAACCTGGGGAACACCTTGGAGTGGAACACACAATCTCTCTACAGTGGAACACACCATCTCTCTACACCCCATACCCAATTTGTAGGCCTGATGCAGTGTAGTTTCCAACAACTACTAAACGAGAGCCGGAAGATCGAAGCTCAGGAAAGGCAACCTGGGGAACACCTTGGAGTGGAACACACCATCTCTCTACACCCCATACCCAATTTGTAGGCCCAATGCAGCGTAGTTTCCAACAACTACTAAACGAGAGCATGATGATCGAAGCATTGGCGAGGAAACCTGGGGAACACCTTGGAGTGGAACACACCATCTCTCTACACCCCATACCCAATTTGTAGGCCTAATGCAGCGTAGTTTCCAACAAATACTAAACGAGAGCATGATGATCGAAGCATTGGCGAGGAAACCTGGGGAACACCTTGGAGTGGAACACACCATCTCTCTACACCCCATACCCAATTTGTAGGCCTAATGCAGCATAGTTTCCAACAACTACTAAACGAGAGCATGATGATCAAAGCATTGGCGAGGAAACCTGGGGAACACCTTGGAGTGGAACACACCATCTCTCTACAGTGGAACACACCATCTCTCTACACCCCATACCCAATTTGTAGGCCTAATGCAGCGTAGTTTCCAACAACTACTAAACGAGAGCCGGAAGATCGAAGCTCAGGAAAGGCAACCTGGAGAACACCTTGGAGTGGAACACACCATCTCTCTACACCCCATACCCAATTTGTAGGCCTAATGCAGCGTAGTTTCCAACAACTACTAAACGAGAGCCGGAAGATCGAAGCTCAGGAAAGGCAACCTGGGGAACACCTTGGAGTGGAACACACCATCTCTCTACACCCCATACCCAATTTGTAGGCCCAATGCAGCGTAGTTTCCAACAACTACTAAACGAGAGCATGATGATCGAAGCATTGGCGAGGAAACCTGGGGAACACCTTGGAGTGGAACACACCATCTCTCTACACCCCATACCCAATTTGTAGGCCTAATGCAGCGTAGTTTCCAACAACTACTAAACGAGAGCCGGAAGATCGAAGCTCTGGAAAGGCAACCTGGGGAACACCTTGGAGTGGAACACACCATCTCTCTACACCCCATACCCAATTTGTAGGCCCAATGCAGCGTAGTTTCCAACAACTACTAAACGAGAGCATGATGATCGAAGCATTGGCGAGGAAACCTGGGGAACACCTTGGAGTGGAACACACCATCTCTCTACAGTGGAACACACCATCTCTCTACACCCCATACCCAATTTGTAGGCCTAATGCAGCGTAGTTTCCAACAACTACTAAACGAGAGCCGGAAGATCGAAGCTCAGGAAAGGCAACCTGGAGAACACCTTGGAGTGGAACACACCATCTCTCTACACCCCATACCCAATTTGTAGGCCTAATGCAGCGTAGTTTCCAACAACTACTAAACGAGAGCCGGAAGATCGAAGCTCAGGAAAGGCAACCTGGGGAACACCTTGGAGTGTAACAAACCCTCTCTCTACACCACGGAAGGGCTGATTCTTAGGAAGGAAGGCTGTCGGAAAGAAGCAGGGCGCGTCCGAGGGTGATTATATTCTTATTAGGTATATACTCACCCTCGGACGCGCCCTGCTTCTTTATTTGTAATGAATGTTTATTTGCAATGTGGTTTTGACTTACTCTATTTTTTTGGTAAATAATGATTTTATTATTTTCATTGTTTTGCATCTTCTTGGCAATAATATAAAGAAGACGCGACAGGACAACACTCGGTGGATGCCATATCTGTGTTTAAAATTGAAAAAACCTTTCAGTTAACTACTTGCAGGAGAAAGTTATTGTAGCTGGTGGCCATTTTTAGTACTGTACCAGATTTTTGTTGTATGTGTTTGTTTTTAATGTTAAAATGTCTGCATTTGATATCTCTCCAGTATTTTCTTTTTTATAAGCAAAATACTTATTTTTATATTTTCTGATGTTGGTTCCAGGGGTACACGGGCAGCAGTGGTGTGGTCAGTGGAGGCCTAGTGGAAGGAGTGACCGCAGACAGGCATCGAAGGCCTAAAATAATAACACATGGCTGTAGGCAATTTTAAATTGGTTCCAGGGGTACACGGGCAGCAGTGGTGTGGTCAGTGGAGGCCTAGTGGAAGGAGTGACCGCAGACAGGCATCGAAGGCCTAAAATAATAACACATGGCTGTAGGCAATTTTAAATTGGTTCCAGGGGTACACGGGCAGCAGTGGTGTGGTCAGTGGAGGCCTAGTGGAAGGAGTGACCGCAGACAGGCATCGAAGGCCTAAAATAATAACACATGGCTGTAGGCAATTTTAAATTGGTTCCAGGGGTACACGGGCAGCAGTGGTGTGGTCAGTGGAGGCCTAGTGGAAGGAGTGACCGCAGACAGGCATCGAAGGCCTAAAATAATAACACATGGCTGTAGGCAATTTTAAATTGGTTCCAGGGGTACACGGGCAGCAGTGGTGTGGTCAGTGGAGGCCTAGTGGAAGGAGTGACCGCAGACAGGCATCGAAGGCCTAAAATAATAACACATGGCTGTAGGCAATTTTAAATTGGTTCCAGGGGTACACGGGCAGCAGTGGTGTGGTCAGTGGAGGCCTAGTGGAAGGAGTGACCGCAGACAGGCATCGAAGGCCTAAAATAATAACACATGGCTGTAGGCAATTTTAAATTGGTTCCAGGGGTACACGGGCAGCAGTGGTGTGGTCAGTGGAGGCCTAGTGGAAGGAGTGACCGCAGACAGGCATCGAAGGCCTAAAATAATAACACCTGGCTGTAGGCAATTTTAAATTGGTTCCAGGGGTACACGGGCAGCAGTGGTGTGGTCAGTGGAGGCCTAGTGGAAGGAGTGACCGCAGACAGGCATCGAAGGCCTAAAATAATAACATAGAGAAGGGGTATATAACCAGCTCACCAGTAATCACCACAGGTGCACGGAACTCCGCTGCAGACAGGCGAAATGTTCATACTTGAAGAAAAGGATCACAGTTCCAGCTCCTTAAAACGATTAGTTTATTAAGTTCAAAAATATAAAATCCAAATATTCAAAGTGAATAAACTCCCAGCGGTTGGTGCTAAGATAGCGAAGACTGACTGGCAACGCGTTTCGATCACATTGATCTTTATCCGAGCCACATGTCAGTATGGTTGCGTCTTTCCTATATAGGGAGACTTGTCCAACCATGACACAGATTTAAGTCATATGACTACCTCGAAGGTCCTGTCTAAAACCAAATACTATTACAATAGAAATGCAATAAAACAGTAAAAATAAAAATAATCATCTTTAGCAATAGTGTAGCATAATTTCGTTTCTCTTATTTAGTCCCGTTGGAGCCTGGGTATTTAATTGTAGAATCCAATACGCTTCCCGTGTGAGAAGTCGGCGTCTGATATCACCGCCGCGGGGGGAGGAATTAACCCTTTCTATTCCCTGGACCTGAAGACAGCTTATGCTGCGTGCATGATGAATGACAAAGTGTTTTGATGCCGCTGACATGTTTCTATTTTGGTTATCCGTATTTTTTATATCATATAGATGTTCCCTAATGCGTATTTTTAATTTTCTGGATGTACATCCAACATACATTAGATTGCATTCTGTGCATCTGATGTTATATACTACGTTGGACGAGTTGCAATTAATATATTGCTTTATATCAAATTCCATAGTTCTATCCGCATTATGGAAAGTTTTAGAAATGGCAGCCACTTTACATGTGCCACAATTTTGTATGCCGCATCTAAAAAATCCTGGATAATTCAACCAGGTTTTTTTATTTCTTTCCGAACTGAACATGCTAGGAGCTATTTTGCTGCCAATCGTTGGAGCCCTCCTGGACACAACAGGATCAAGCGTAATTGTAGCTCATCAAAAGATCTAAATGGTGAGTTCAATCAGATAACGAAAAAATTAAAATGCCGTAAATATCTTCAATGGACAATTGATCGGGCTAAGGGAATTGTTAATGAAAAAAATCGAAAAGAGCTAATTGCACCCCAAAAAAATAAAGATAATGTACAAATAAACAAGAAACCATATATATGTTTTCAATATAGTCCCCAGTTCCCTAAAATTAAAAATATCATTTACAAATACTTGCCATTATTGTATGAGGATGATCAATTATACGAAATTTTGAATTCGGGTATTAATGTTGTGTCCAGGAGGGCTCCAACGATTGGCAGCAAAATAGCTCCTAGCATGTTCAGTTCGGAAAGAAATAAAAAAACCTGGTTGAATTATCCAGGATTTTTTAGATGCGGCATACAAAATTGTGGCACATGTAAAGTGGCTGCCATTGCTAAAACTTTCCATAATGCGGATAGAACTATGGAATTTGATATAAAGCAATATATTAATTGCAACTCGTCCAACGTAGTATATAACATCAGATGCACAGAATGCAATCTAATGTATGTTGGATGTACATCCAGAAAATTAAAAATACGCATTAGGGAACATCTATATGATATAAAAAATACGGATAACCAAAATAGAAACATGTCAGCGGCATCAAAACACTTTGTCATTCATCATGCACGCAGCATAAGCTGTCTTCAGGTCCAGGGAATAGAAAGGGTTAATTCCTCCCCCCGCGGCGGTGATATCAGACGCCGACTTCTCACACGGGAAGCGTATTGGATTCTACAATTAAATACCCGGGCTCCAATGGGACTAAATAAGAGAAACGAAATTATGCTACACTATTGCTAAAGATGATTATTTTTATTTTTACTGTTTTATTGCATTTCTATTGTAATAGTATTTGGTTTTAGACAGGACCTTCGAGGTAGTCATATGACTTAAATCTGTGTCATGGTTGGACAAGTCTCCCTATATAGGAAAGACGCAACCATACTGACATGTGGCTCGGATAAAGATCAATGTGATCGAAACGCGTTGCCAGTCAGTCTTCGCTATCTTAGCACCAACCGCTGGGAGTTTATTCACTTTGGATATTTGGATTTTATATTTTTGAACTTAATAAACTAATCGTTTTAAGGAGCTGGAACTGTGATCCTTTTCTTCAAGTATGAACATTTCGCCTGTCTGCAGCGGAGTTCCGTGCACCTGTGGTGATTACTGGTGAGCTGGTTATATACCCCTTCTCTATGTTATATTTATTGCTGGACTACCGTGCTACCAGTACTGCTCCCTTGAAATTGGACTTGGGTACTGTTGTACTTATATATTCGGTTGGATTGCCTATAGATGCGGAGTTTTGTTATTGATCATCTTGCATATAAGTGTGGCTATGGATTTATCCAGAGAAAGACTGCGGAAAGCAGCACAGGTGTTCTCCACACAACCAGAGGGAGATTCGGGTGTATCAACCCTTAATGAGAGTATGAACAAATTAGAAACACTCATGACACAAGAGACTAAAATATGGTGGGATCAAACCACATTAAACAACTATGTGTCAAAAGACATGATCCCGAGAGGATTGCGGATTAAAAAGCTGCCCACAACCACCTATTCAGCAGAGTTTACTGAGGAGTGGAATTCCATACTAAGTAACTGCTCTTTAAACTTGATGAAACTTATCATTAAGTATGAGGACAATAAACTTAAAAATATACAGCAGGAACTGGAGGAAGTAAACTCTGCCATAAGTGAATATAAAACAGCTGCACAGTTTGAGAATTTAATGGCGAAAATCAACGAAAGGATAGCTACCCTGGAGGAACAGATTATGGATCGGAAGAAAAGAAAATTCATTAGAGATTCCAATGATTATTCTACGAATAAAGTTTATGACTGGGGTAATTGGACTAATATAAACAAAAATCCGAAGTCAATATTGAAACAAAATCAATTTCAACATAAAAAGAAAAGCTTTAAAAAAAGAACAAAGTCACATGTATATTTTACATCATCAGATCCGGAATCTTCAGATAATCAAGGTAGCGCTTCAGATGTTTCTCTGAATGAAAATAGAACATGTACCTCGAAAGATGGTCACCGCCAGGCAAAAAACGTAAGAGGCGGGGGGGGGGAGAAAGCACAGACGAAGGGGGGATGGTAACACGCAACAAGAAATTACATGCGAAGTAAATGAATATACTAATGTGTTGAACTTATCGTCAAAACCCCTATCATCTGATCAAATCCAAGTTTTATCGTTGGGATTAAATTTTGTTCCTGATCAGGACTTTGATTTATTTACTACCATTATGGATACCAACAAATTCGTGAGAAATTTGACTATCAGGAAGCACTTTCGGAATGAGGACAACTATATGGAGGACTCTAATCAAGAGGAAACTAGTGCTCCAAATAGACTAGAAAATGAATTTTCGTTTATGGACTTTAAGGAACAAGTAGCTCTAATTGCCTTACAGGATCTCGGTGCCTCAGCATTGCCAGATCATGATAGGGTGCATTTCTCTCAAAACTTTACGACTAAAAATCCATACTTTTATCCAGTCCAGACTAGATCTGAATGTATGGACAGATTCCAAGAAAGTGTCGAAAAAGAATTAAAACGATTATATGAGGACACAATAAGTAAAAGGAATAGTAGTCAAAAAAATATATCTATAAAACATCGCAAAGCAATAAAAGAACTTCAAGACATGTCAGACTTAACTATTAAGATGTCAGATAAAGGGGGAGTAGTTGTGGTACTTAACACAACGGATTATCAGAAGAAGATGGTAGAATTATTATCTGATCATACAATATACAAAAAATTGAAATATAATCCCTCTCAGGAAATTATTGACAAAAGAGATCAAATCATAAAAGAAGGACAGAATTTGGGGGTATTAACTAAAAAGCAAATAGAATACCTTACAGTACGAAATCCGGTTATCCCCATCATTTATGGGGTACCAAAAATACACAAAAAAGAAGGTATTCCCCCCATGCGTCCCATTGTGTCCGGAATCGGATCATGTAACGAAAAACTTTGCCAGTGGGTCGATTCTCTCCTCCAACCACTGGTCAAACGCACTCCAGGACACATTAGGGATTCCAAAGAGGTCCTGTGTATCTTTGAGAATAAAGTCTGGCAGTCTAATTACTCATGGCTTTGTTGCGATGTGATATCCTTATATACGTGCATTCCGCATGATCTGGCAATGAGGGCTATACAATATCATCTTGAGAAACATAGTAATTATTCTGTGGACCTGATTGAATATTTGCTTATGGTTATACATTTTCTGATGACTAATAATTATTTTTCATTTGATGGTCAGTTTTTTGTTCAGCAAGCAGGAGTGGCCATGGGTGCTAAATATTCACCCTCCCTCGCAAATTTAGTCATGGCCTTTTGGGAGATGGAGTATGTGTTTTCTGTGGCTAATCCTTTTCTGGAGCATCTGGTGTGGTATGGTAGATACATAGATGATACCCTCATAATTTGGGAGGGGGATGTATCTACCATACCACACTTTCTGGAGTACTTGAATTGTAATATGTATAACATTAGATTTACGCACAAAGTGGATAAAAATAATATTTCTTTTTTAGATCTGGAACTTACAGGACATGTTGATCAGGGAATTGCAACTAAAACACATCATAAACCAGTTAGGGGAAACACAATTTTGCATGCCCATAGTAGCCATAGCAAGCACACAATTAAATCAATACCTGTGGGCGAACTCACCAGGATCAAGCGTAATTGTAGCTCATCAAAAGATCTAAATGGTGAGTTCAATCAGATAACGAAAAAATTAAAATGCCGTAAATATCCTCAATGGACAATTGATCGGGCTAAGGGAATTGTTAATGAAAAAAATCGAAAAGAGCTAATTGCACCCCAAAAAAATAAAGATAATGTACAAATAAACAAGAAACCATATATATGTTTTCAATATAGTCCCCAGTTCCCTAAAATTAAAAATATCATTTACAAATACTTGCCATTATTGTATGAGGATGATCAATTATACGAAATTTTGAATTCGGGTATTAATGTTGTGTCCAGGAGGGCTCCAACGATTGGCAGCAAAATAGCTCCTAGCATGTTCAGTTCGGAAAGAAATAAAAAAACCTGGTTGAATTATCCAGGATTTTTTAGATGCGGCATACAAAATTGTGGCACATGTAAAGTGGCTGCCATTGCTAAAACTTTCCATAATGCGGATAGAACTATGGAATTTGATATAAAGCAATATATTAATTGCAACTCGTCCAACGTAGTATATAACATCAGATGCACAGAATGCAATCTAATGTATGTTGGATGTACATCCAGAAAATTAAAAATACGCATTAGGGAACATCTATATGATATAAAAAATACGGATAACCAAAATAGAAACATGTCAGCGGCATCAAAACACTTTGTCATTCATCATGCACGCAGCATAAGCTGTCTTCAGGTCCAGGGAATAGAAAGGGTTAATTCCTCCCCCCGCGGCGGTGATATCAGACGCCGACTTCTCACACGGGAAGCGTATTGGATTCTACAATTAAATACCCGGGCTCCAATGGGACTAAATAAGAGAAACGAAATTATGCTACACTATTGCTAAAGATGATTATTTTTATTTTTACTGTTTTATTGCATTTCTATTGTAATAGTATTTGGTTTTAGACAGGACCTTCGAGGTAGTCATATGACTTAAATCTGTGTCATGGTTGGACAAGTCTCCCTATATAGGAAAGACGCAACCATACTGACATGTGGCTCGGATAAAGATCAATGTGATCGAAACGCGTTGCCAGTCAGTCTTCGCTATCTTAGCACCAACCGCTGAGAGTTTATTCACTTTGGATATTTGGATTTTATATTTTTGAACTTAATAAACTAATCGTTTTAAGGAGCTGGAACTGTGATCCTTTTCTTCAACTAAAATAATAACACATGGCTGTAGGCAATTTTAAATTGGTTCCAGGGGTACACGGGCAGCAGTGGTGTGGTCAGTGGAGGCCTAGTGGAAGGAGTGACCACAGACAGGCATCGAAGGCCTAACATAACAAAAATGTCAATACAATGGTATTGTCAGTGGCAGGCATTGAAGGATGTCAGCGCATAGACTAAACATTGGTGGAGCTGTGAGATAATTTTGCAAGTGGTAGAGCACTGTTTGAGCTGGGTGGGGGAACTGTCTTGTGGCCGGCGGTACAGGCCCAGGGCCCCTCATATTACAACGGTGTGTCTGACGTTGGGTGCGCACCACCACCGCCAGAGACACTTTATTGTACTAGGAGGGACCCAGTGGCAGTGCTGTCGACCAAAAGCGGGCACACCCACCTCTTCAGACAAACTGCACTCTCACGGGTGCTGTCGCCAAGTGTCGATACCATGGCCCCGTGTGGGGAGTTTGGCCATTTAGTGAGGTGTAAACATGTCGTATGCTGGACAATCAGGTGCAGAAAATTACGAGATTGGAAAAGGCATTCAGAATAGTCCACAGGCAAGACCTTTTCATAGGAAAGCTAGGTGTCAGCCGGGCAAGGTGGGGCAAAAGATTTCGAAATCCAGTTGTGGTTCATTTTAATGAAGGTTAGATCATCTACATTTTGGGTAGCCAGACGAGTCCTTTTTTCTGTTCGTATTGAACCTGCAGCACTGAATACTCTTTCTGATAGGACACTAGCTGCCGGGCAAGCAAGCTCCTGCAATGCATATTCTGCCAATTCTGGCCAGGTGTCTAATTTTGATGCCCAGTAATCAAATGGGAATGACGGTTGAGGGAGAACATCGATAAGGGATGAAAAATAGTTTGTAACCATACTGGACAAATGTTGTCTCCTGTCACTTTGAATTGATCCTGCAGTACCTGTCCTGTCTGCGGTCATAGCAAAATCACTCCACAACCTGGTCAGAAAACCCCTCTGGCCAACGCCACTTCTGATTTCTGCCCCTCTAACTCCTCTGGTCTGCTGGCCCCTGCAGCTCGTGTGAGAACGATCACGGGCGCTGTGTGCAGGGAATGCCAGAAGCAAACGGTCAACAAGAGTTGATTGTTTGGTTGCTAATATTAGTTCCAAGTTCTCATGTGGCATTATATTTTGCAATTTGCCTTTATAGCGAGGATCAAGGAGGCAGGCCAACCAGTAATCGTCATCATTCATCATTTTAGTTATGCGTGTATCCCTTTTGAGGATACGTAAGGCATAATCCGCCATGTGGGCCAAAGTTCCAGTTCTCAAATCTGCGGTTGTGCTTGGTTGAGGGGCAGTTTCAGGCAAATCCACGTCACTTGTGTCCCTCCAAAAACCAGAACCCGGCCTTGCCGCGCCACCAATTTCCAGTGGCCCCGGAAAAGCTTCCTCATTAAAAATATAATCATCCCCATCATCCTCCTCGTCCTCCTCCTCCTCTTCGCCTGCTAACTCGTCCTGTACACTGCCCTGGCCAGACAATGGCTGACTGTCATCAAGGCTTTCCTCTTCCTCAGTTGCAGACGCCTGATCCTTTATGTGCGTCAAACTTTGCATCAGCAGACGCATTAGGGGGATGCTCATGCTTATTATGGCGTTGTCTGCACTAACCAGCCGTGTGCATTCCTCAAAACACTGAAGGACTTGACACATGTCTTGAATCTTCGACCACTGCACACCTGACAACTCCATGTCTGCCATCCTACTGCCTGCCCGTGTATGTGTATCCTCCCACAAAAACATAACAGCCCGCCTCTGTTCGCACAGTCTCTGAAGCATGTGCAGTGTTGAGTTCCACCTTGTTGCAACGTCTATGATTAGGCGATGCTGGGGAAGGTTCAAAGAACACTGATAGGTCTGCATACGGCTGGAGTGTACGGGCGAACGGCGGATATGTGAGCAAAGTCCACGCACTTTGAGGAGCAGGTCGGGTAACCCCGGATAACTTTTCAGGAAGCACTGCACCACCAGGTTTAAGGTGTGAGCCAGGCAAGGAATGTGTTTCAGTTGGGAAAGGGAGATGGCAGCCATGAAATTCCTTCCGTTATCACTCACTACCTTGCCTGCCTCAAGATCTACAGTGCCCAGCCACGACTGCGTTTCTTTCTGCAAGAACTCGGACAGAACTTCCGCGGTGTGTCTGTTGTCGCCCAAACACTTCATAGCCAATACAGCCTGCTGACGTTTGCCAGTAGCTGCCCCATAATGGGAGACCTGGTGTGCAACAGTGGCAGCTGCGGATGGAGTGGTTGTGCGACTGCGGTCTGTGGACGAGCTCTCGCTTCTGCAGGAGGACGAAGAGGAGGAGGAGGGGGTGCGAACGGCTACAGCCAATTGTTTCCTAGACCATGGGCTAGGCAGAACTGTCCCAAACTTGCTGTCCCCTGTGGACCCTGCATCCACCACATTTACCCAGTGTGCCGTGATGGACACGTAACGTCCCTGGCCATGCCTACTGGTCCATGCATCTGTTGTCAGGTGCACCTTTGTGCTCACAGATTGCCTGAGTGCATGGACGATGCGCTCTTTAACATGCCGGTGGAGGGCTGGGATGTCTTTTCTGGAAAAAAAGTGTCGACTGGGTAGCTCGTAGCGTGGTACAGCGTAGTCCATCAGGGCTTTGAAAGCTTCGCTTTCAACTAACCGGTAGGGCATCATCTCTAACGAGATTAGTCTAGCTATGTGTGCGTTCAAACCCTGTGTACGCAGATGCGAGGCTAAGTACTTCCTTTTTCTAACCATAGTCTCATGTAGGGTGAGCTGGACTGGAGAGCTGGAGATCGTGGAACTAGCGGGGGTGCCGGTGGACATGGCAGACTGAGAGACGGTGGGAGATGGTATTGTTGCCGCCGGTGCCCTAGATGCAGTGTTTCCTACTACGAAACTGGTGATTCCCTGACCCTGACTGCTTTGGCCTGGCAAAGAAACCTGCACAGATACTGCAGGTGGTGCGGAAAATGGTGGCCCTACACTGCCGGAAGGGATGTTGCGTTGCTGACTAGCTTCATTGGCCGTGGGTGCTACAACCTTAAGGGACATTTTGTAGTTAGTCCAGGCTTGCAAATGCATGGTGGTTAAATGTCTATGCATGCAACTTGTATTGAGACTTTTCAGATTCTGTCCTCTGCTTAAGGTAGTTGAACATTTTTGACAGATGACTTTGCGCTGATCAATTGGATGTTGTTTAAAAAAATGCCAGACTGCACTCTTTCTAGCATCGGATACCTTTTCAGGCATTGCAGACTGAGCTTTAACCGGATGGCCACGCTGTCCTCCAACAGGTTTTGGCTTTGCCACGCGTTTTGGGCAAGATACGGGCCCGGCAGATGGAACCTGTTGCGATGTTGACGCCTGCTGCGGCCCCTCCTCCTCCGCTTCAGAACTGCTGCCGCCTGCACCCTGTTCCCCCAATGGCTGCCAATCGGGGTCAAGAACTGGGTCATCTATTACCTCTTCTTGTAGCTCGTGTGCAACTTCGTCTGTGTCACCGTGTCGGTCGGTGGTATAGCGTTCGTGATGGGGCAACATAGTCTCATCAGGGTCTGATTCTTGATCATTACCCTGCGAGGGCAATGTTGTGGTCTGAGTCAAAGGACCAGCATAGTAGTCTGGCTGTGGCTGTGCATCACTGCACTCCATGTCAGATTCAACTTGTAATGGGCATGGACTGTTAACTGCTTCACTTTCTAAGCCAGGGACGGTATGTGTAAAGAGCTCCATGGAGTAACCCGTTGTGTCGCCTGCTGCATTCTTCTCTGTTGTTGTTTTTGCTGAAGAGGACAAGGAAGCGACTTGTCCCTGACCGTGAACATCCACTAATGACGCGCTGCTTTGACATTTGCCAGTTTCACGAGAGGAGGCAAAAGAGCTAGAGGCTGAGTCAGCAAGATAAGCCAAAACTTGCTCTTGCTGCTCCGGCTTTAAAAGCGGTTTTCCTACTCCCAGAAAAGGGAGCGTTCGAGGCCTTGTGTAGCCTGACGACGAACCTGGCTCCACAGCTCCAGACTTAGGTGCAATATTTTTTTTCCCACGACCAGCTGATGCTCCACCACTACCACTACCCTCATTACCAGCTGACAATGAACGCCCCCGGCCACGACCTCTTCCACCATACTTCCTCATTGTTTTAAAAACGTAAACAAACTAACGGTATTTGTTGCTGTCACACAAATTACACGGTGAGCTATAACTTCAGTATGATTTAGCTACCCCTTTACAGGTGAGTGAGACCACAACGAAAATCAGGCACAATGTTACACACTCTGTTGTTGGTGGCAACAAATGAGAGAGATGCCACACACGCAGGACTGTCACTGAAGCACAAATGTAAATATTAATCTCCCACTGATTTGATTTTTTTTTTTTTTTCAGGGAGACTTTAGGAAAAAAAAATAATAGAATAAAATGATTTTTTCAAGAAGAATTTAGAAACCAAATAAAATAAAATGATTTTTTTCAGGGAGAATTTAGAAAACAAATAAAACAAAAAAAGGCTTTCTATGGCCCACTGAGTGAGAGATGACGCACACAGGAGTCAGGAGTGGCACACAAGCCCAGAGGCCAATATTTATCTCCCACTGATTGATGTAGTGATTTTTTCAGGTAGATTTTGGAACCCAAATCAAGCTAAAAAAATAATAGGCTTTCTATGGCCCACAATTGGAGAGAGAGAGAGAGATGGCACACCCAGGAGTCAAGACTGGCACACAAGCAGAAAGGGCAATATTAATCTCCCACTGATTGATTTATTGATTTTTTTCAGGTAGAATTTAGAACCCAAATAAAGCAAAAAAAAAAAAAAAAATGGGCTTTCTATGGCCCACTGAGTGAGTGATGATGCACACAGGAGTCAGGAGTGGCACACAAGCCCTGATGCCAATATTTTTCTCCCACTGATTGATGTAGTGATTTTTTCAGGTAGATTTTAGAACCAAAATCAAGCAAAAAAATAAATAGGCTTTCTATGGCCCACTGACTGAGAGATGGCACACACAGGAGTCAAGAGTGGCACACAAGCCCTGAGGCCAATATTTTTCTCCCACTGATTGATGTAGTGATTTTTTCAGGTAGATTTTATAACCCAAATCAAGCAAAAAAATAAATAGGCTTTCTATGGCCCACTGAGTGAGAGATGACACAGACAGGGATGGCACTCTAGCAGAAATGTCAATCTTAATCTCCCACAAAAAAAAAAAAAAACAGGGAGTGTCCTTCAATTACTATCTCCCTGCAGTAATCTCAGCCAGGTATGGCAGGCAGCAATAAGGAGTGGACTGATGCACAAATTAAATAAAAAGTGTGTACAAACCAAAAAGATAGCTGTGCAGAAAGGAAGGAACAAGAGGATTTGTGCTTTGAAAAAAGCAGTTGGTTTGCACAGCGGCGTACACACAGCAATGCAGCTATCAGGGAGCCTTCTAGGGCAGCCCAATGAGCTACAGCGCTGAGGAAAAAAAATGTAGCTTCCACTGTCCCTGCACACCGAAGGTGGTGTTGGGCAGTGGAAATCGCTACAGCACAAGCGGTTTGGTGGTTAATGGACCCTGCCTAACGCTATCCCTGCTTCTGACGAAGCGGCAGCAACCTCTCCCTAAGCTCACATCAGCAGCAGTAACATGGCGGTCGGCGGGAACTCCCCTTTATAGCCCCTGTGACGCCGCAGACAGCAAGCCAATCACTGCAATGCCCTTCTCTAAGATGGTGGGGACCAGGACCTATGTCATCACGCTGCCCACACTCTGCGTTTACCTTCATTGGCTGAGAAACGCGACTTTGGCGCGAAAGTCGCGTACCGCATGGCCGACCCCGCACAGGGGTCGGATCGGGTTTCATGAAACCCGACTTTGCCAAAAGTCGGCGACTTTTGAAAATGAACGACCCGTTTCGCTCAACCCTACTCGTAATGTGAACACGTGCACGCTACAAAACATTATATAGACAAAAAGAACACAGCAGCACATGTGCATGAATCTGGGCCATGTGAAAACAGAAAAACATTAAAACGTTCAATGTAGATTTTTTTTTAAATTTAAAAAAAGATTTTTTCACAAAACTTACAGTAAAACGGTAGATGAAATTGAAGGTTCTTAGCGTATAAATTGGCCAATTCATGTATGCCCATCAACCATTGCAAGGTGACCTCCCTCTGATGGGTCCTACTCTACTGTACATGCCACTTTTGGGCCACAATTTATGGGCAGGTAGAGCTGATTACAGCCACCTGCAAGGTCAATGGGAGGAGTGTGAATTTACAATTTTCATAGTCATGAAAATACAGAAAAGCCTTTAGTGCTGTGTGTGTATATATATATATATATATATATATATATATATATATATATATATATATATATATATATATATATATATATACAGTGGGGCAAAAAAGTATTTAGTCAGTCAGCAATAGTGCAAGTTCCCCCACTTAAAAAGATGAGAGGCGTCTGTAATTTACATCATAGGTAGACCTCAACTATGGGAGACAAACTGAGAAAAAAAAATCCAGAAAATCACATTGTCTGTTTTTTTAACATTTTATTTGCATATTATGGTGGAAAATAAGTATTTGGTCAGAAACAAACAATCAAGATTTCTGGCTCTCACAGACCTGTAACTTCTTCTTTAAGAGTCTCCTCTTTCCTCCACTCATTACCTGTAGTAATGGCACCTGTTTAAACTTGTTATCAGTATAAAAAGACACCTGTGCACACCCTCAAACAGTCTGACTCCAAACTCCACTATGGTGAAGACCAAAGAGCTGTCAAAGGACACCAGAAACAAAATTGTAGCCCTGCACCAGGCTGGGAAGACTGAATCTGCAATAGCCAACCAGCTTGGAGTGAAGAAATCAACAGTGGGAGCAATAATTAGAAAATGGAAGACATACAAGACCACTGATAATCTCCCTCGATCTGGGGCTCCACGCAAAATCCCACCCCGTGGGGTCAGAATGATCACAAGAACGGTGAGCAAAAATCCCAGAACCACGCGGGGGGACCTAGTGAATGAACTGCAGAGAGCTGGGACCAATGTAACAAGGCCTACCATAAGTAACACACTACGCCACCATGGACTCAGATCCTGCAGTGCCAGACGTGTCCCACTGCTTAAGCCAGTACATGTCCGGGCCCGTCTGAAGTTTGCTAGAGAGCATTTGGATGATCCAGAGGAGTTTTGGGAGAATGTCTTATGGTCTGATGAAACCAAACTGGAACTGTTTGGTAGAAACACAACTTGTCGTGTTTGGAGGAAAAGGAATACTGAGTTGCATCCATCAAACACCATACCTACTGTAAAGCATGGTGGTGGAAACATCATGCTTTGGGGCTGTTTCTCTGCAAAGGGGCCAGGACGACTGATCCGGGTACATGAAAGAATGAATGGGGCCTTGTATCGTGAGATTTTGAGTGCAAACCTCCTTCCATCAGCAAGGGCATTGAAGATGAAACGTGGCTGGGTCTTTCAACATGACATTGATCCAAAGCACACAGCCAGGGCAACGAAGGAGTGGCTTCGTAAGAAGCATTTCAAGGTCCTGGAGTGGCCTAGCCAGTCTCCAGATCTCAACCATATAGAAAACCTTTGGAGGGAGTTGAAAGTCCGTGTTGCCAAGCGAAAAGCCAAAAACATCACTGCTCTAGAGGAGATCTGCATGGAGGAATGGGCCAACATACCAACAACAGTGTGTGGCAACCTTGTGAAGACTTACAGAAAACGTTTGACCTCTGTCATTGCCAACAAAGGATATATTACAAAGTATTGAGATGAAATTTTGTTTCTGACCAAATACTTATTTTCCACCATAATATGCAAATAAAATGATAAAAAAACAGACAATGTGATTTTCTGGATTTTTTTTTCTCAGTTTGTCTCCCATAGTTGAGGTCTACCTATGATGTAAATTACAGACGCCTCTCATCTTTTTAAGTGGTGGAACTTGCACTATTGCTGACTGACTAAATACTTTTTTGCCCCACTGTGTGTATATATATATATATATATATATATATATATATATATATATATATATATATATATATATATACACTGCTCACTGCTGCACTATATGCTGCTAAAAAAAAATAAAGGGATATAACTTACTTTACTCTGCACTGACCTTTTAAATATCAACAACAACAAGAAAGAGACGTCACACTATATACAATGGGGATCACCAATCAAGTAGTGTATAACTCGCTTTTAAATCCTTTATTTTGTCAGCCTAGAAAAACACAGAACAGCACATCACACTTAAAAACATTTAAAAACAAAATAAGACATCAAAGAGGCTCCTAATGAGGAAAACCTCCCCCTTGACATGTAGCACAATAGGTATAATAGGATATCACATATTACAGATGGTATAAATATCAGAGGTACATAGTTATAATAAGGTCATGTATAATGTATAATTTTGCTGGTAATTTATAACAATAAAACAGTATACAGTCAAGAAACTAAACAAATTGTCTCTAACCCAGCTAGCAGCACTTTAGAAGAGAGTATATCTATTGAAATAATGTCATGTAAAATTATACTGGTAATTGTAACAACAACAGTAAATCAGTATGTAGTCAGGGAACTAGTCCACTAACTATCTGACCCAGCTCGCAGCACTTGGAAAGAGTATACCCATGAAATAACACATACACCTGCTACGTTAATGAATAGATACCTAGAAAAATGTGGCCAATTTGATGGTAATAGTAGTGACCGAGATACAGAAAGAATAATAAATGTCAGATATTACCTAGGTAGACATAGCTATTCATAATGAGTCCCCTCAAAAAGAGGGGGGAACCACATCTGATGTAAAATAACAGACCAAACTTAATAAACCTATAATACCAAAATATATTATCAAAAATCAAAAGGGCAACCTCAGAGCGATATGCATTATTTCAAATATACTTTGCCCCATATACAGAGTGGGTGTTCCAGAGGTATAATAAGACCCCTTGCCAGTATACAAGGTTCCCTCGCAACCAGGTACACACCCAAGTGTTAGGCTGAGTATATGTTAGAGATGAAAAAAAGAAGGAAAACCTCCCTCAGCTATGCATAGCAAAAAATGCTGCCACGCTAGTAAGAATGGAAATAGTGCTGCAAACAAAACATGACCATGATACCTATTGCTACAGCGGTACAAGGGGCCAAAGCCCAACGCGTGTCGCCACAAGTGGCTTCGTCAGGAGCAAGTACCGCAATGTGCGGCCGACCCATATTTATATAAACCTAAAGCATACCCAAATGAATGAATCCCCCACAGCTGTGAGGCAGCGTCGCGGAGCCGCCATAGTATGCTGGTGGACCGGCGTTCCCCGCCTCGGAAATGACCACATACACCCCCATACATCCGGAGTACCAAGATGGCCACACGATTCCAAATGCGCGTGCGCAAAACTAGCGTCCAAGAGTACAAAGATGGCCACGAAAGGGTGGTACTGCGCACGCGCTAGGGGAGTGCCGTCCCCTCAAGGGGGAGGGCAAAGAGCCGAACGTAGGTATATTCAATACTGCAATCCACATCGTTCCCAGACAGATATCATTAGATAAACATATCCACAAGCTGGCTGAGGCAAATCGCATAGAAACCCACAGATCTTAATATGGTTACGGGTGAACCGGGTAAAACAAGGGCACTTGGGAAAGTACCTAGACCGAAGGTGCCGATATAAACGGCGACTATGCGGCATCAGTTCAACATACATAGATATATTTAGTGAGTACGACGCGAACATAACATAAGGAGCTCAGTGACCAAATAGGGAACGAGAACGTCAGCCATATCATTGGTACCAAAGTCCGTCAAAAACTGGACACATATGATATTAACTGAAAGACCCCCCACATACAAGGAATATTCCAGAGACAGTCCCACACCACGGCTATTAGAGTATAGCCGTGGGTTGGTCCGAATATATAACACCCCCCATAGTACCACGCGCCCTAGTTAAGGGTCCACAAACCTCACACTCTTGATCATAAATAAAGAAATATCCGGATGTATTATTTTCTTACAATAGAACTACCAAATATTGAATATTAAAATAAACTCATAGACCAGGGCTACTAGTTGTTGGAGAAGGCAAATGTCGATCAACTTTATAAATCATTTTCAAATGTGTATACCCACACACGGGTATACCCACATTGTAAAAAACCTGATGGTATACATAAGGCATACGAGCTGGTGCCAGACAGAAAAATTAGGGCTATAGGATTTGCACCACCCGAACCAGATGTTCCTAAATAGCTGTGGTGCCGGGGAAAGAAACAGTAGTGTACCAACATCATTTATTCAGTTCTGGGGTACATACCTGGCAAAGATATATCGATGACATCCTGCTGATATGGACGGGATCTGTAGAGGACTGCAATCATTTTATTGAGGATCTCAATGTCAATAACCTTAACATCAAACTTACATCTGTGATTTCAGAGACCACCATTGATTTTCTGGACCTGAAACTCTCGATCATGGATTCGAGAATTGTAAGCGGACTACACCGAAAAACCACAGCTACAAACAGTCTCCTCCATTTCTCGAGCTTTCATCCCTTCCATCTCAGAAAAGGCATCCCGAAGGGTCAATTTTTACGTGTGAGAAGAAATTGCAGCACGGATGAAGAATTTAAACATCAAGCAAAAGATCTATCTGCCCGCTTCAAGAAAAGAGGATACCCACAGAGGCTCATTTCAGGGGCCTTCCAACATGCCTCACAACAGGATCGGAAACACCTTTTTGAGAAAAAGGTACGTGCGCCCACTCGACCTTTGGCAATTATTACCACTTTTAACAACCAGTGGGCGGACATTCGGGACCTTTTGAGCAGGAACTGGGATATTCTCATGACTGATAAAAAGATTCCATCAGTAGTGTCTACTTCACCCTGTATGGTGGCGAGAAGGGCAAAAAACCTTAGGGATGACCTCTGTCATAGCCACTACCAGCGCCCAGTTGGGAGGTTAAATCGAGGGACCAGAATTTTTGGCTCTTATCCCTGTGGGGGATGTAATATTTGTCAATTTATGATTGCTCAAGATGGTTTTTCTATTTCAACAGTACCATTTCGGATTCAACCAAGGGAATTTTTTAACTGTCGATCCAGGAACGTTGTATATGCCATCTTCTGCGATTGCCCTAAGGTGTACGTGGGACAGACCACACAGGAACTAAGGAGGAGAATGCAACAGCATCTTTCAAGCATATCTACAGCGTCAAGGGATCGGGCGAAAAATAAGACTCTTACCTCAGTGGCTGCGCACTTTTTGGACTGTCATCGTTGTAATACCTCTAATTTCAGGGTTATGGGATTAGAAGGTGTGCGTTTAAACATCAGGGGCGGGGATGTTGTCAACCGGCTCTTGTGTTGCGAAACTAAATGGATATATAACCTACAGAGTATGGCTCCTAGGGGCCTGAATGAAGAATTTCTCTTCACCGGTTTCTATAAACAACTATGATCTATTCTGTATGACTCTCCTCTTATGGTGTTTTAGGCTGTTTCTTTCCCCGGCACCACAGCTATTTAGGAACATCTGGTTCGGGTGGTGCAAATCCTATAGCCCTAATTTTTCTGTCTGGCACCAGCTCGTATGCCTTATGTATACCATCAGGTTTTTTACAATGTGGGTATACCCGTGTGTGGGTATACACATTTGAAAATGATTTATAAAGTTGATCGACATTTGCCTTCTCCAACAACTAGTAGCCCTGGTCTATGAGTTTATTTTAATATTCAATATTTGGTAGTTCTATTGTAAGAAAATAATACATCCGGATATTTCTTTATTTATGATCAAGAGTGTGAGGTTTGTGGACCCTTAACTAGGGCGCGTGGTACTATGGGGGGTGTTATATATTCGGACCAACCCACGGCTATACTCTAATAGCCGTGGTGTGGGACCGCCTCTGGAATATTCCTTGTATGTGGGGGGTCTTTCAGTTAATATCATATGTGTCCAGTTTTTGACGGACTTTGGTACCAATGATATGGCTGACGTTCTCGTTCCCTATTTGGTCACTGAGCTCCTTATGTTATGTTCGCGTCGTACTCACTAAATATATCTATGTATGTTGAACTGATGCCGCATAGTCGCCATTTATATCGGCACCTTCGGTCTAGGTACTTTCCCAAGTGCCCTTGTTTTACCCGGTTCACCCGTAACCATATTAAGATCTGTGGGTTTCTATGCGATTTGCCTCAGCCAGCTTGTGGATATGTTTATCTAATGATATCTGTCTGGGAACGATGTGGATTGCAGTATTGAATATACCTACGTTCGGCTCTTTGCCCTCCCCCTTGAGGGGACGGCACTCCCCTAGCGCGTGCGCAGAACCACCCTTTCGTGGCCATCTTTGTACTCTTGGACGCTAGTTTTGCGCACGTGCATTTGGAATCGTGTGGCCATCTTGGTACTCCGGATGTATGGGGGTGTATGTGGTCATTTCCGAGGCGGGGAACGCCGGTCCACCAGCATACTATGGCGGCTCCGCGACGCTGCCTCACAGCTGTGGGGGATTCATTCATTTGGGTATGCTTTAGGTTTATATAAATATGGGTCGGCCGCACATTGCGGTACTTGCTCCTGACGAAGCCACTTGTGGCGACACGCGTTGGGCTTTGGCCCCTTGTACCGCTGTAGCAATAGGTATCATGGTCATGTTTTGTTTGCAGCACTATTTCCATTCTTACTAGCGTGGCAGCATTTTTTGCTATGCATAGCTGAGGGAGGTTTTCCTTCTTTTTTTCATCTCTAACATATACTCAGCCTAACACTTGGGTGTGTACCTGGTTGCGAGGGAACCTTGTATACTGGCAAGGGGTCTTATTATACCTCTTGACCGCGTATGGCCAATAAAGGATCCTTTCCGTAAAGCATCCCCCACCCCCAACTACCTTGCCCCTCTTAACCCCTCCATCTATTACCCAGGAAAACACACCACCACGTTAATTTCTTTTTGGATAATTTGGCCACAGCGGCCAATTTTATTAACAAACACATACATAAATAACAACATGTAAACAGTAAATATATAAAACCTCGAGGGGGGGGCTCTTGGCGCTAAAAAATCTGGCTCATAATAGGCAGAGAGCCTACCCAAAATTTTTACAAAAAACACGTATTTACCCTCAGCCGTAACCACCAGCTCGAGGGCACCATGTAACCCATTTCGGGCAAACCAACCACAAAGCTCCCGAGGTAAACACCCCGTCCAGAGCCCGTACCAAAAGCCAGATCAACCCTATCAGCATCATCACCAACTCCAAGAACCCCACCCCCCGCCACACACGAACAGCCCTGACCACCTCAGGCTCGTGAGTGCCCCACCACCGCCAAAGCTCTTTCAACTCCTTCCTGTAGACCGAGCGCCCATAAATCCATCCCGATCTCGTTAAGATGCACTCCATCATCCCTCCAAAAATTACCGACCCCAGCCTCCAGCTCGAAATGCCTCACGGCAATACCCCCATTCCGGGACACAAAACTCGCCACCATCCTGTTCAATTTTACCCTGGCTCTGTTAATCCCTTTATGGGAACGGGCCTCCCGCCACGTCTTCCGCGGCACAATGTCTGACCACACAGTCAGCATACCGGGAAAAGATACCCACAGCCTCAACAAGTCATAACGGATATCCCGAATGAGTTCCCTCACGGGTTTTGCCCCCAAATCATTACCCCCCAAGTGAACCACTAAAATATCCGGAGGGCGATCCAGACGGGCGGCGTGGGAGAATTCCGGCAAAAAACTACGCCACGACATACCACGAGTCCCCATCCAACGGATGATCACTGCCTCTCGGCCGAAACCCAGTTGCCTACCATTCGCGCGCGCATCGGCCCGGAGGGCGCCCCAATAAACGAAAGAGTGTCCGACAATCCACGCCAAAAGAGGGGTACGACCTGAAAAACACAACCATAATTAACAATCCGCAAAGACGTCCCTTTTCACCCCGCATTGTTGATTTAATGCCGCACATAAGACAGGTAACGATTAGAACTCCATCTGCCTATTTTCTTGATCACCTCCGGCCCAAGGCCCAAACCCTCGGCCTCAGATGCGGCCCCAATCCTAAAGAATGCGAGCCGAAATTTTCCGGGTTAACACCCAGCAAACCCAAGCCCTTCTTCAAAATGGCTACAAACTGGAAACGTGACAAGAAATCCCCCTCTTGGTGTTGCAACAGAGGGCCTGACCTGACTGATGACAAATTCCAATATGCCTCTAAGCAGCGTTGCGGACACATCCCGCTACCCGCCACCCTTCCTAGCACTTCTTTCTTTCCCCTACCTAGCTGATCCGTCTTTGAACGCCTTATCCAAAAGGCAACTCCCCCTTCCCAAAAAACCACATCTTCCGCCAAAAGACCACCTGACCTGTCCTTGCTCGGGGAAACCAATTCACCCAGACGCAAAGCACCAAAAAACGCTAGAGAAAAGGCCAATTGAAACAGTACCACCTCAAACTGAGATGAACAAATGACGCCCAAGGCCTCCCCTAACCGCTGCAACAACCCAAAAGAAATGGGCCTGCGCTTATCAAAAGTCGAATTACCCTTACGAAAACCTTTCAACGCCTGCCGTATAACAAAGTCCTTTGTGACGTCCCTCAATCCTTGCAACTGAAAACCAAAAGCCAAACCTGCTATAAACTTGTTTAACCTAGACACGGACCAACCCCACTCCACGACCTTACCTACCAGTGCCAATAATGCCATTGCCCTGTCGCTATCTGACTCAGCCGAGCCGCATTGAAACAACCAACTTTCCCACATGGCCCATGACGCCGCATAATCTGACCATGTCCTGTTTGACACCGAGGCTTGGATCAATCGGCCTCCCCTTCCGTAACCACCTGCCACAGATGCAAAGGACATGCTGCTCCTGCCGCCTCCGAATCTGGAGCCAAATCCCGGAATCGGTCCCACTGCAAACGAGACAAAGCATCAGCTATATTGTTCTGAACTCCTGGCACGTGCACCGCCGTAATCCATGCATTCAACTCCAAGCATCTCAGTACCAACTCCCTGACCAACCTAATTACTGGAGGGGAAGAAGAAGATAAACTGTTAATCACGGCCACCACGCTCGAGTTATCGCAATGGAAACGTACTCGCCGATCACGAAAGCTGTCACCCCAAACAAACACTGACACCACAATCGGGAACAACTCCAACAATGCCAAATTCTTGGTGAGCCCCTTCTTTCGCCAATCCTCTGGCCACACCCCGACGCTCCATTTTCCTCCACAGTAGGCCCCATAACCAACTCCACCTGCTGCGTCTGTGTAGATCTCGCAATCAAAAGCATTCAGATCCTCCTGCTGAATAAGCGACCTGCCATTATAGCCTTCCAAAAAACGTTGCCAAACAAGAAGGTCCTCCTTATGCTCTCTACCCAAACGAATAAAATGATGAGCCGACCGAACTCCAGCCGTCGCCCTGGACAATCTGCGGCAAAATATCCTGCCCATTGGCATAATACGACAAGCAAAATTCAGGCGGCCCAGCAGCGACTGCAACTCCTTCAATGAAGTCTTCCGCAATTTTCCAATCCGACTCACCTCTCGCTTAAGCAACTCCAACTTATCATCAGGCAACCTACACTCCATTTTCTCAGAATCAATGAGAATCCCTAAGAAACTCAAGACCATGCAGAGGCCCTCCGTTTTTCCCTGTGCCAAAGGAACACCAAACTGTCCGGCCACCCATTCCATGGTCCCAAGTAAATGACAGCCCACTGCTGAATCCGGTGGACCAACAAACAAAAAATCATCCAAATAGTGAATGACAGAAGGAACGGCCGATACATCTCTCACTACCCACTCTAAAAAGGTACTGAAAGTCTCAAACAATGCACAGGAAATAGAACATCCCATAGGTAAACACCTATCCAAGTAAAAACCACCCTCCCACCAACAACCTAACAAAGGAATGCTCTGCGGGTGCACCGGCAAGAGCCTAAATGCCGACTCGATGTCCGTTTTCGCCAGCAATGCTCCAGGCCCGTACATTCGCACCCACCGAACAGCCGCATCAAACGATGTGTAAACAACGGAGCACAACTCCTCCGCAATCCCGTCATTAACCGAGGATCCTTTGGGATATGAAAGATGCTGAATTAGCCGGAACTTGTTCGGCTCCTTCTTGGGCACCACCCCAAGCGGGGAAACAATTACACCAGCCATGGGCAACGAACTAAAAGGCCCCGCCATTCTTCCCAGCTCAACCTCTTTTGCCAATTTAGCCGAAACCACCTCCGCATGCAAGCCAGCTGATCTCAAATTTTTTGTAGAAAAAGGAACAACATGCATCGGGTGAGGGATCTTAAACCCCTCAAGAAAACCGTCCCTAATAACCTCCGCCTTTTTAACATCCGGGTATCTACTTAGATAGGGGGCCATCTTTTGAACCCTCACCGGAGTCACCCCCTTGACCGCCACCCACTGATGGCTTACCACGTGATTTCTTGAAACACTTAGCGGCTCCGTGAGAGGCCCCGTTGCAATGGGAGCACACGTGTTTAAATTTACAAGTGGTGCCATACTTGCACTGGCCCTCATTAAACTGCCAGCATGTCCCAGATTTTTCCTTTGAACCCTGAGACCCGTGTCCTCCACTTTGTCCTGACTGCTGACTGCTACCCCCCCCTCCCCCCTGAAAGGACTGCCCATAACGCACCGGAGCCATCACCTTCAGCCACAACCCGATGTCTTTTTGGTCCCACCTTATCTCCGGCCTCACTGCTTTTCGCTGCCTGAACTGTTCATCGTATCTCAGCCAAGCCTGGCCCCCGTAGGTACGATGCGCTTCACCAATAGCATCCAAATAACAAAACAGGCCCGAGCAATTCTCGGGGAATTTCTCCCCTATAACACTCGCTAGAATGGCAAAGGCCTGCTGCCAGTTAACGAACGTCTGAGGAATAAGGCGCCAACGCCTCTTTTCTTCCTCTTCCTTTTTGCTGTCGTCTTTCTTTCCTTTATCCAAGTTAAATTTTTCTAAAGGAAGGAGAGAGAAAATCTCTACGTATTCATCTTTCCAAATCTTTTCCTTGACTTCTTTCTTCAAATGGGCCCCCAACGGACCCTCAAAACACACATATACCTCGCCTTTTGCCCTGTCGTCTAACTTAACGGTATCACCTTTTCCCGTTTCCGTTTGTACCGACACCGACACCCCCGCCACAGGAACAGGTGTCCCGCTACCCGAGCTCGCAATCTCGTTCGAACCCCCTGCTACGCCCCCGGCAACCGACACCCAGGCACCAGCGGGCGACGATCCCACACTGTTAGCAACTGAGCTACCCCCGCCCCCATCCAATCTACGCAAAATCTGCGACATACCCGCTAAAAGTTCTCTGACCCCCGGGACCTCATTACAGCCCCCACCCCGCTCCACCACACCCGAAACACCCGGCACTGGGGAAAGACTGGACATGTACTCACGTGGCTGCGCAGGTGCTGTGTCCCCACCAGCCATGCTTCCTGAATCCTGCTGGTCCATTTCGTCGCGATGTTCGTTCCCGGAATCATCGCTGCCGCTCATCTGCCCCAGGCCCGCGCCCCTGGCCTCCACGTCACCAGGGGGGACCGAGACTGGCGAAGGCGACCGGTCCCTCGACCTCCTGCTGGATCTGGATCTGTCCGGCTCCGTGATTCCTCTGCCTCCAGCCGCTGGACTGTCTCCTCTGGACGCCGCTCCTGCGGCCCGACCGCGACCCGCTCCTAACCGTGATGCCGCCGCTGTCCTGCCCGATAGTCTGCTCTGCCGTCCTGTCGCAGAGCCAGGTGCACTGGGGGGATGGGATCCGGGTGCCCCCGCCGCCATTGCGCCCGCCGCGATACTCCCCGGCTCCTGCCTGGTGGATGCTGCCGCCGCCGCTGGGCTCCTTCCCCGTCCCCCCGCTCATGTTGCCGCCACCGCGGGAGGTGCTCCCCGGCGGGTAGAAGCTGCTGCTATCGGTGCTGCGGCGCCGCCGCGCCCTCTGCTAGGCCGCACCGGAAGTGCGGCCCTGACATCTTGTGCAGCGCCGGCGTCCTGCCGCGTCTGCACCGCTCGCCCAGCACCGCGCCGCCTCGCGCCGGCAGGGCCGCCAGGTGGATTCCTGCCGGGGGAGGGGGCGGGCAAGGTGGATCGGCTGCGTCCCCCAGCCCCCGCAGGGTCCCTGGAGGGGCTCCGCGGCCTGCGCCTGCCGCGCGGTGTAGTATCGGGGGACAGCCTGTCTGGCGGCCTAGACCGCCTGGTTCTGCTGCCCCGGCTCCCGCTGTCCTGGCTCCCACTGCCTCCGAGCAGCCCTGTGAGCTGCTCCTCCAGCCATCCGGCCCTCCTGGAACTGGCCTCCCGACGAAGCTGAGCTACCAGGCTGTCCACAGAAGACATGGTGAGAGGGATGTGGCAGCAGGTCCACTCACTTCGCCCGTCTAAGGTAACTGATCCCCCCTTTTCCCGCACTTTCCCAAGCCCCCACCTCCCTTTTTGCATAAATCCCCACCCCAAATCCTACTCTTCCAATCCCCGGGCCCCTTTACTCAATAACACCTTTATTTTTTAAAAGAAAACCTACTGCACTGCTCCCATGGCAACGCAGTCATGTGGGGGCCTCCTTTTAGCTGCGCCCCATACAGCCCCCCCTCTGGAACACCCACTCTGTATATGGGGCAAAGTATATTTGAAATAATGCATATCGCTCTGAGGTTGCCCTTTTGATTTTTGATAATATATTTTGGTATTATAGGTTTATTAAGTTTGGTCTGTTATTTTACATCAGATGTGGTTCCCCCCTCTTTTTGAGGGGACTCATTATGAATAGCTATGTCTACCTAGGTAATATCTGACATTTATTATTCTTTCTGTATCTCGGTCACTACTATTACCATCAAATTGGCCACATTTTTCTAGGTATCTATTCATTAACGTAGCAGGTGTATGTGTTATTTCATGGGTATACTCTTTCCAAGTGCTGCGAGCTGGGTCAGATAGTTAGTGGACTAGTTCCCTGACTACATACTGATTTACTGTTGTTGTTACAATTACCAGTATAATTTTACATGACATTATTTCAATAGATATACTCTCTTCTAAAGTGCTGCTAGCTGGGTTAGAGACAATTTGTTTAGTTTCTTGACTGTATACTGTTTTATTGTTATAAATTACCAGCAAAATTATACATTATACATGACCTTATTATAACTATGTACCTCTGATATTTATACCATCTGTAATATGTGATATCCTATTATACCTATTGTGCTACATGTCAAGGGGGAGGTTTTCCTCATTAGGAGCCTCTTTGATGTCTTATTTTGTTTTTAAATGTTTTTAAGTGTGATGTGCTGTTCTGTGTTTTTCTAGGCTGACAAAATAAAGGATTTAAAAGCGAGTTATACACTACTTGATTGGTGATCCCCATTGTATATAGTGTGACGTCTCTTTCTTGTTGTTGTTGAAGCTTATCTAGGTCACACTTTGGGTTGGATCCCTTTAACATTGTTAATTTGCTTGATGGTGCCCTCCATCCTTCCACTATACAGACCTTTTAAATATCATTTCATAGAGTAAGGTGGTTGTATGAGATTATGCAGGTGCAAGGGCGAGGAGACAGCTGTCAGACACTGCCAAACTCTCCATAAAGAAGGCAGGCAGTTTTATTTCCATCTCTGCATTCATGATCACTGTATACACAGCTCCAAACACTTTGTATTTGGGAAGGTCTGTCAGATATTTCTGCAGACCCAACTATATCATGTAATCACTGGGATTAGAGAAAGAGCAGGAGTTTCTGAGTCCTAGGAAACGCTATTATATCTGCGATGGGGCTGAATATCCCCTGTAACTGGAGCAAAAACATAACAGAACAAGTTACAGGGGAAATTTGCAATAAAAATTATTATGTTAAAATACACGGCCAAAGTTCTTTTATCATGCTATTGGGGGCACTGTATGTGAACTAAATGAAAATATAAATAAAAAAGCAAGAAAACAAGCAAACCAAAAATGACACCTCCGATTTGAGTATTTTTAGAGACCCACCCCATTGAAAGAAATACATTTAAATTAATTTCTTCATAATGGGGAACAATATTTTTAAAATGTTCCTTGAGCATAAAAGGAATATAAAAGTGACCTATAAATTAACCCCTATGTACTGTGAAAAGAAGAGGCAAAAATGATTTGCATATCTGAATGAGAACATTTTTTTGATTCAATCATTTTTATTTGGGGAAATGTTATAATATCCAGGGGAATTGTTTGAGCTGTGAAAAGCGTACGTACGCTAAAACACAAAAATATGCCTGGATAGTAACAAGGTCAAATAGCCTGATCCTGCACTGGTTAATGAAAGAAGAAAACAAATAATGTTTTTCTAAGAATAAAATATGTTCTGCCCAGCAGAAATAAATGAGCTGCAATGGGATTTGAAGCAATAATATCCCAAGCAGCAGTTACCATGTAGAATTGCTAGGAAATGGCATTAAACGCTACTTATGACCAAGTCGATTCACATGATCCATGTTAATAAAACCTCATGCTGACTGTACTGTATTGTAAGACAATGTCTTTAGCATATATGCTGTATTTGTAGTATTTTCTGTGCTTTAAGGGGCCAGATGAACATTCAAGTTCTATAATGCTTGAAAATGTGCTAACAAATCCCCATAAAATTTATTCTACAACACTGCTGAATGTCAACAACCTATAGGGAATAGGTTTAATATTACACAAGCTATATTCTCATTTAGATTTTCTGCCTTTTTGGGGAGATGTAAGGCATGAAGCCATGTTTTGAAATGGCAAAATATATAGATATATATACAGTTTTGTTCAAAATAATAGCAGTCAAATATGACTAACCAGCTTAATCACAGAATAAATTATATTACCACATGTCAAACAATTCACCAGTTGATGCAGTAGATTCTAAGAAAACCACCAAACGCAGCAATCATGATCTGCTTGTTTTTGAGTCTAATAGTTAAACAAAAACATGACTTCCATCAGCATAGTGAAGACCACCCCAGGAATAAAAAGGGTGGATATAAAAAGTGTAACTCTGCTGATAACAATACAGGACGAAGTATACGGACCGGTAGCTAGTACACAATGAAGAGAGAAGAGTGGGTCAAAAGAGACCAAAAGAAAACGACTCAAAAGTCCACAAATAACAATGTATAAATAATCTTAGGTCAGAGAACCATATCCTTTTGATGTTCTATATGGGCGTTTTTTTCCCTTCAGTAAATTCATGTTGTTAACATTTAACATACTCCCTGGGTGGGGAATGAATGGTCCTCTGATGGCTCCCTGAATGGGATGTGGGTGGCCCTGGTCCCCTGGCTCTTTGCGCCCCTGGTGTAGTCATACGACTGTGCTGTGTTTTTGTACGCCATGCGGCATTGTGCCCTAACCTGTTTGTTATATTTTAATTAATAGAGATTATTTATACATTGTTATTTGTGGACTTTTGGGTCGTTTTCTTTGGGTCTCTTTTGACCCACTCCTCTCTCTTGTTTTTGAGTCTATGTATTAGAATAACTAATTATAATAATAGCAGTGTGGAATTCATTAGAGAGGTCAATCTTTCCATGAAGAAACAGGTGTGAATCAGGTGGCTCTTATTTAAGGGTGAAGCCAGGACATGTTGTACATACATTTCTCCTTGAAAGCCTGAGAAATATGGGTCGTTCGAGACATTGTTCAGAAGAACAGCGTACTTTGATTAAAAAGTTGATTGGAGAGAGTAAAACTTATAAAGAAGTGCAGACAGTGACAGGCTGTTCAGCTAAAATGATCTCCAGTGCTTTAAAATGGAAAGCAAAACCAGAGAGACATGGAAGAAAATGGAAGAATAGCCAGAATGGCAATGGCTCGGCCAACGATCAGCTCCAGGATGATCAGAGACAGTCTCAAGTCACCTGTGTGGATTGTGACCATTAGAAGATGCCTGTGTGAAGCTAATTGCTCAGCAAGAAGTGCCTGCAAGGTCCCATTGCTAAAAATGACATGTACTGAAGCAGATACAATTTGCCAAAGAACACATCAACTAGCCTAAAGAGAAATAGAGAAACATTTCGTGGACTGATGATAATAAAATTGTTCTTTTTGGGTCCAAGGGCTATAGGCAGTTTGTTAGACTACACAAAAACTCTGCATTCAAGCCACAGTACACTCTGAAGGCAGTGAAGCATGGTGGTGCAAGAATCATAATACAGGCGTGTTTCTCTTACTATGGTGCCGGACCTATTTACCGCATACCAGGGATCATAGACCAGTTTGCATATATTAAAATACTTGAAGAGGTCATGTTGCCTTACATTGAAGAGGATATACCCTTGAAATGTGTGTGTCAACAAGACAACGACCCTAAACACACCAGTGACAGAGCAAAATCTTGGTTCCAGTCCAACAAAATTGAGTTTATAGAGTGGCCAGCCCAATCCCTGGACCTTACTCCGATAGAACTGTGGGCTGACATAACAAATGCTGTTTCTGAGGCAAATCCAACAAATGCCAAAAAATTGTGGGATGTAGTCAAAGCATCCTGGGCTGGAATAACAGTTGACAGAGTCCAGAAGTTGGTTGACTCTATGCAACATAGATGCGAAGCAGTTCTATAAAACTGTGGGTAACAACAAAATATTAGGTTAGTGATTCACAGAAATACTAAATCCACAACAAAAAGTACATATTGTAAGTTTGTAAAGACAAATGCAGACACTGCTATTTTTTAGAACAGCCCAATGTTCATTTTTTGTTGTTTTCTGTAGTTAAAAATTATATACCGTATATATTTCAATATAAGCCAACCCGAGTGTAAGCCGAGGCACCAAATTTTGCCACGGAAAACTGGGCAAGCTTATTGACTCGAGTATAAGCCGAGTATATATTGTCCCCCCATTCCTATCCCGATATGTGTGGTTCCCCTGTCCTATCCTGCTCTGTGTGGCTCCCCCTATTATATGCATGGCTCCCCCCTCCCATCTTGTATGCATGGTTCCCCCGTCCCATCTTGTAGACATGGCTGGGCTCCCCGTCCTCCCCCATCATACTCGCCCTCCTCGCGCTGTCACTGAATGTCTCTGCATCTCCACTGTCTCTGCGCGGCAGCTTCTTCCTGTGCTGAGCGGTTACGTGGTACTGCTCATTAAGGTAATGAATATGTGCTCCACGCCTATGGGAGGGGAATCGCATCCATATTCATTACCTTAATGAGCGGTACCACGTGACCACTGAGCACAGGAACAGGGAAGGGCTGCCGGCGCTGGGACAGAGATGCAGGGATGGATATGCAGCGACGGAGGGTGAGTATTGATGTCCTCTGGAAGCCGGTGGCTGCAGCTGTCACTGTGCTACAGCCACCGGCTCCGCCTCCCGCTTTCTGGACCATGACTGGTGTATAAGCCGAGGGGGGCATTTTCAGTACAAAAAAATGTGCTGAATATCTCAGCTTATAAACGAGTATATTTCTCCATGTTTTGAATTAGAAAACGGTGGGCAATCCTCCCAGTGCCTGAAAATAAGAACTAGTGTAAAGATTTTGTGATTAATTCATGTTTTTGAACATACTGCTATTATTTTGAAGACTACTGTACATATATTAGAGTTGGTGCACACTTATCGCACATCCCGTTTCATCAGCCATTCCTCTTACCTGGCCGTGTTTATGGCTCTTCTGTTGATTAGCCGACATGGTTCAATATCGTATGTGCATCACGCCACAACGATGGCATTTTGTGAAGCCTACTAATAAAAAGAAGAGCTGCGGATGTGAGCAGGTAAGAGGCAATACTCCCTCGCTCTTCCAGCAGTCACAGACCACTGTGGTAGCCAATGGAACAGGACTTGCAAATCAATTTGACCAACTCTAAAATAACTGAACACAAATATAAATGCAACACTTTTGTTTTTGCTCCCATCTTTCATGAGTTGAACTCAAAGATCTAAGACTTTTCTATGTACACAAAAGGACTTTTTCTCTCTTGGTCACAAATTTGTGTTAATCTTTGTTTGTGAGAACTTCTCCTTTGCCGAGATAATCTATCCTCATGAGCAGAGGTGTCAAACTGCATTCCTCAAGGGCCACAAACAGGTCATGTTTTCAGGATTTCCTTGTATTGCACAAGGTGCTTGAATCATTCTGTGCAGTTGATTAAATTATCACCTGTGCAATACAAGGAAATCCTGAAAACATGACCTGTTTGCGGCCCTCGAGGAATGCAGTTTGACACCTCTGCTCATGAGTATTGCACAGGTGTGCCTTAGGCTGGCCATAGTGCAAGGCCACTCTAAAACATGCAGTTTTATCACACAGGATAAAAATATATAATAGACAGTCCATTATGTTCATATATCCGTATTTTTTGTGGACAGTGTGTCTACAGAGACATGTCCATTTTTGATCCAAGTCACGGATCAAAATTACCAATACAAGTCTACGGGCTTGTGAATATTATGGACGGCTCAAAGATGGCATTAGTATGCAGTTCATAATTAACATTGTAATATATAGGGAAAGATTTGCAATTTTATTCATTTTTTAACCAGTTAAAATTAGTGATCAAACGCTGATAGCAAAACTAATAGGACTCATGCCCATATTGGGTGCTGATTATCTTACAAAATCTAAAGCAAGCCATTTACCATAAAACCTTTTATTAGTTTGGCACCAAAAAAATCAACCATGTCAAATCATATCAAATCATATAAAATTACAGTCATATGAACATCTTAAAAAAAGGTCAAATACCTATTCTTAGTGCTCTTCAGTTTTGCCTTTCCCTACATTTAGCATTTATCCATATCCGCAGCTAATGCTGCAGAAATCGAATGTAAAAGCATTTAATGTATGTGTTCGGGCTAATAAAATTTCAATTACAGTTTCCACTTTACCAACGTTCAATCATGCCTGGAGGATTCCCATAAAGCTCCACTCATATAAATTATACCTGGAGCTGTTTTTAACACTTACATAGGCATCAGTTATTAACCTTTACAAAATTATGCAAACGTTAATTACATAATGAACCGCGAGCGTTCAGCCCCATTACATCTTTTATTGAATTATCCCTGCTGCCAATGGCCTGATCATATTTATTTGCGTTATGACATTCTTATTTCCATTTCTTCAGTAATATTCATCTTGTAGTTCTCAATGTTTTGCTTTATATTTGCACCTAAATAGATTTTTTGTCAGTTCAAGCATTCCTTCAATTGTACCTCGGAATATAATAGTCCTCTTTGTAGAGTAAGTATTTAATTCTGCTTGGTTAAGAAGAACAAATATTTCTTTTACAAAATCTCTACTCCCTAGGTTTTTGAGTGCTTGTATTTCTTAACATAGGATTATTTAAAGAATTATCGTGTGAGCGAATATTCTTGATATATTTTTTTATATATATTTTTAAATATTCCTCCTATCACACCACAGGGAAAGATATGGAAAAAAAGGAAATAGAGTTTGCTAGAAGATCTGAAAAATGTAAAACATTGGTAGTTGTTTAGTTGCTGTCTTAAAGGGAACCTGTCACCCCGAAAATCGCGGGTGAGGTAAGCCCACCGGCATCAGGGGCTTAACTACAGCATTCTGTAATGCTGTAGATAAGCCCCCGATGTTACCTGAAAAAGGAGAAAAAGACGTTATATTATACTCACCCAGGGGCGGTCCCGCTGCTGGTCAGGTCAGATGGGTGTGTCTGGTCCGCTCCGGCGCCTCCCATCTTCATTACAAGACGTCCTCTTCTGATCTTCAGCCACGGCTCCGGCGCAGGCGTACTTTGCTCTGCCCTGTTGAGGGCAGCCAAAGTACTGCAGTGCGCAGGCGCCGGGCCTCTGACCTTTCCGGTGCCTGCGCATTGCAGTACTATCCTCTGCCCTCAATAGGTTCCCTTTAATCTCTTCTGGAAATAAAGGTTTCTTTAAAATGTAATACTGAGCGAAGGTTTTTAGCTGATTTTTAAAGAATATATGTAAAATTTGAGATGCTGCTTGATAGAATAGTTGAGAAAAAGAAATTTGTTAATCCAGGTGTGGGTAATGTGTCCCTTAGGACACTAATGACTAAACTGATACCAATGCTAGGTCAGTGGATATAACAAGCAAAAAAAAAGAGAGGGGAGAGGGTAATATCCCAGTACAAGTAAAGTGCAATACATATAAATATCAAGTGTTATAAGCAGAGATACTCACCCACCAGGCGTTCGACGCGCGTTTCACAGTTGCTTCATCAAATCATGAGCCCCAATGAGGACAGTGCCTATAATATCCATAAAGCACTGGGGGTTCCTCCTGGTAATCTGGTTTACTTTCACACTCCAAAGATGTACAGATGAGAAATTTACAGTAGATTGTGAGCCCCAATGTTGACAGTGATAATGTTTGTAAAGCGCTGTAGAATTAATGGCGCTATATAAGCAAGTAATATAAATAAACTACAGAAAAGCTGTGGGGCAGATTAGACATGTAATCGGGTCAAACCTAAAGTTATAATAAAACAACAGCTAAGTTAAAAGAACAGCATCAAGACATAAGGTTGCAATCAGGACAAACAACAGAAAGATTATAGTTAGATTGCGGGGTAGATTAGCAAGTTTAATAGTTTTAAGTCTGAAAAAAGACACACATCCATCGAGTTCAACCTATATGATAATCCATTGATCTGAGGAAGGTAAAACCCCATTAGGCAGAAACTATTTGCCCCATATTAGTTGAAAACTTCTTTCCCGCCTCCACATATGGCAGACTAGTTAGCAGAAGCTAACAGAAGTTAGCACCCATAATCTGTAATATTATATTTTCTAAAAAAAAAAAGGCATCCAGGCCCTCCTTGTACTTTTATAGTGAATGAAGCATTACAGCGTCATGTGGCAGAGAAATTCATAATTTTGATGCTCATACAGTAAAAAATCACCATCTGTGATGATGATTACATTTTCTTTCCTCTAAGCGTAGTGGATGCCCCTCTTGTCAATGTCTCCGGCCTAGAAGTAAAAAAGATCAATCGAAAGATCTCTGCACTGTCCCCTCATAAATTTGTACATTGTAATAAGATCCCCTCTAAGCCCTCATTTGTTCCAAACTGAATAACCCCAAGTCTGATAATTAGTATTGGCATTACAGGTCACCCATTTACCTTGGTCAATCGTCTCGGCACTCGCTCGTCTCAGCACCCACTCTAGTTCAGCTATGTCCTCCTTATACACCGGAATCCAAAATTGTACACAGTACAATTGTACACAGTATTCTAAAGGCCCCGTCACACATAGCGACGCTTAAGCGATCCCGACAGCGATACGACCTGTCAGGGATCGTTGCTGCGTCGCTATGTGGTCGCTGGTGAGATGTCACACAGTGCGATCTCCCCAACGACGCAGCAGCGATGCGGCGAGCTGTAGCGACCTGTAGAACGATGCTATTTCATGATGATTCAATGGGACGTCCTGTCAACGAGGTCGTTGGTAAGGTGTCAAACACAGCGATGTGTGTTACCCAGCGGGACCTCAACGATCAAAAAATGGTCCAGGCCATTCCGACACGACCAGCGATCTCACAGCAGGGGCCTGATCGCTGTTACGTGTCACACATAGCGAGATCGCTACTGAGATCGCTGTTGCGTCACAAAACTTGTGACTCAGCAGCGATCTCGCTAGCGATCTCGCTATGTGAGACGGGGGCTTTAGTCTGGCAGCACCAGTGACTTGTATAGAGGAAAAGTACCATATGTTCTCATCATGAGCAGCTATAGTTCTTTTAGTGCCTTCCATTATTTTATTAGGCTTGGCAGTAGCTGCATTGGCAATGTTCACAAAAGTTGAGTTTGTTGTCGAATCATACTCCCAAGACCGTTTATATTACTGATTTCGTCAATAATTTACCATTTGGTACATAATAATAATAATACATTTCTTCTGCCCAAGTGCATGACCTTATATTTATCCACAATAAGCTCGAATTGCCATTTCTCAGCCCAAGCCTCCAGCTTATAAATATCTTTCTGTAATAAATATTACATGATCATCCTCTGTATTGATTACATTGCAGAGTTTACCATAATCTGCAAATAATAAAATTCTACTCTGTATGTCCTTTAGTCCTCTACAAGTTCATTAATAAATGTTAAGAAGAGGGCCCAATACTGACTCCTGTGGTACTGTGTTTCATTAATAACCACCTTATCACTGAATCAAGTGTTAACCCAATCACACATTTTCCCGAGTCCCAATGTTCTCATTTTTTGAACCAACCTTTTATGCAGCACTGAATCAAATGTCTAGATAGAGGACTTTAACAGAGTTACCTTGGTCCAGCCTTGAATCAATCAGATTAGTTTGACAAGTCCGAGTTGATGTTGGGTCATAAAGTTATGCTTATTAAGATACTCCAAAATAGCATCTCTTTGAAAAGCCTCAAAGATGTTACCCACTGTAGAGGCAAAGTTTTCCAGCCTATAATTTCCAGTCCAGTGATGTAGACCTTGTTGTTATGAAAATCTTGAATATTAGGAATAAAGGTCTGTATATCATGCTAGGTAAAGAGGTTTACTACTTTATCACTGATGACCTATTCTTAGGATAGGACATCAATGTCTAATCAGTCGGGGTCTGACACCCGCACCCTTGCCGATCAGCTGTTCTTGGTGTTAGCCAGACAAAAATGTTCAATTGTGGAGTCTTCTTATACAGGCCGCGACCAGGTACTGCACATCTGCCTCCAATTGATTTGAAGAGGAAATGGATTTGCAGTACCCTGCCGAGGTCACTATCAGAAGACGGAGCAGTTCCGCAATTGGGTATTTCCGGCTGCCGCCTACACTGAGAACAACAGATCAGCGGAAGTTCCAGGTGTCGGACCCTGACCAGACATTGATGGCCTATCCTATGAACAGGTCATCAGTGATAAAGTAATACATAGTAACATAGTTATTAAGGTTGAAGGAAGACTTTAAGTCCATCTAGTTCAACCCATAGCCTAGCCTAACATGCCCTAACATGTTGATCCAGACGAAGGCAAAAAAAATCCATGTGGCAAAGAGTAAGTGTCATAGTTTGTCTGGTTCAGTTCTTTTAGGGTTAACTCCTGTAGCCTCACACTGGTCCTGGGTGGACTTTTTATAGGCTCCTTCTGGGAGGTTCCTTTGTCAGTGATACTTCCGCCCTGGCTAAGTGTATTGACCCCTGAGTGTGTTTTTTGCTGTGTGCTGGTTTGCTTGACCTCTTGGCTTTTTGACTCGGATTGCCCTCTGGATATTGTTTATTGGATTCCCTATTTGTACCTTCTCTGTCCGTTCGGTATTGGCCTCTGCTTGGCCCCTAATATCCTTTCTGTCTAGTCCGTTGGTACTGTTACGCTATCCTGTGCTCTTACCCCGGCCTGATCTGTTTATGTCTCTGTCTGTGCCCCTTGGTAGCTCTGTTCTTTAGTTACCTTTTTAGGAGTTTTCCTTCAGTTTCTAGTTCCCTGGAGCTTAGGCCACGCCCACCTGCAGTCAGGTGATTCAGGTCCTGTCAGGCCTGAAGTCAGTCTAGCTTGCTCTGCATTTCTGGGAGTCTGCGGCTCTCTCCGGATCCTGTCTTTCCAGGAATTAGCATCGGTGATTGTCGCTCATATCTCCCTCTCTGACAGTAAGCTCCACACTGGGGAAAAAAATTCCTTCCCGACTTCACAGACGGCAACCAGACTAGTTCCCTGGATCAACGCCCTATCAAGGAATCTAATATATATAACCTGTAACATTATACTTTTCAAGAAAGGCATCCAGTCCCCTCTTAAATTTAAGTAATGAATCACTCATTACAACATCATCTGGCAGAGAGTTCCATAGTCTCACTGCTGTTACAGTAAAGAACCCGCGTCTGTTGTTATGCTTAAACCTTCTTTCCTCCAGACTTAGAGGATGCCCCCTTGTCCCTGTCTCAGGTCTATGATTTAAAAGATCATCAGAACGGTCTTTGTACTGTCCCCTCATATACTTATACATTAAAAGAAGATCACCCCTTAACCTTCGTTTTTCCAAACTAAATAGCCCCAAGTGTAATAACCTATCTTGGTATTGCAGACCCCCCAGTCCTCTAATAACCTTGGTCGCTCTTCTCTGCACCCGCTCTAGTTCAGCTATGTCTTTCTTATTCACTGGAGACCAAAACTGTATACAGTATTCTAAGTGTGGCCGAACTAGTGACTTGTATAGAGGTAAAATTATGTTCTCCTCATGAGCATCTATGCCTCTTTTAATGCATCCCATTATTTTATTTGCCTTTGTAGCAGCTGCCTGACGCTGGCCACTGAACATGAGTTTGTCGTCCACCCATACACCCAGGTCTTTTTCATTGATGGTTTTGCCCAGAGTTTTAGAATTAAGCACACAGTTATACATCTTATTACTTAAACCCAAGTGCATGAGCTTACATTTATCCCCATTGAAGCTCATTTGACATTTGTCAGCCCAAGCTTCTAGTTTACATAAATCATCCTGTAATATAAAATTGTCCTCCTCTGTATTGATTACTCTGCAGAGTTTAGTGTCATTTGCAAATGTTAAATTTCTGCTCTGAATGCCCCCTACAAGTTCATTAATAAATATGTTAAAAAGAGGGCCCAATACTGACCCCTGTGGTACCCCACTGCTAACCGTGACCCAGTCCGAGTGTGCTCCATTAATAACCACCCTTTGTTTCCTATCCCTGAGCCAGCTCTTAACCCACTTACACATATTTTCCCCTATCCCCATTATTCTCATTTTATGTATCAACCTTTTGTGTGGCACCGTATGAAAAGCTTTTGAAAAGTCCATATACACTATGTCCACTGGGTTCCCTTTGTCCAGTCGGTTCCCTTGGTCCAGTCCGAAACTTACCTCTTCATAGAAATTGATCAGATTTGTCTGACAGGAACGGTCCCTAGTAAACCCGTGCTGATACTGGGTCATGAGGTTATTCCTCTTCAGATACTCCAGTATAGCATCTCTTAGAATACCCTCCAGGATTTTACCCACAGTAGAGGCTAAGCTTACTGGCCTATAATTACTGAGTTCAGTTTTTGTCCCCTTTTTGAATATTGGCACCACATTTGCTACACGCCAGTCCTGTGGTACAGACCCTGTTATTATGGAGTCTTTAAAGAGTAAAAATAATGGTTTATCAATGACTGTACTTCATTCCTGCAGTACTCGGGGGTGTATCCCATCCGGGCCCGGAGATTTGTCAATTTTAGTTATTTTTAGACGCTGACGTACTTCCTGCTGGGTTAAGCAGGTGACATTTAATGGGGAATTTTTGTTACCACTGATCATATTGTCTGCCTTGGAATTTTCTTGTGTAAATACTGATGAAAAAAGTCATTTAGCATATTGGCTTTTTCCTCATCCTCATCCTCATCCACCATTTCACCCAGACTATTTTTAAGGGGGCCAACACTATCATTTTTTAGTTTCTTACTATTTATTTGGTAAAGAATATTTTGGGATTATTTTTACTCTCTCTGGCAATGAGTCTCTCTGTCTCAATATTTGCTGCCTTGATTTGCTTTTTACAGAATTTATTTAATTTTCTGTATTTATTTAATGCCTCATCACTACCTACTTCCTTTAATTCTCTAAATGCTTTCTTTTTGTCACTTATTGTGCCCCTTACAGCTCTATTTAGCCATATTGGTTTCCTCCTATACCTAGTATGTTTATTCCCATACGGTATATACTCTGCACAGGTCCTATCCAGGATGCTAATAAACGTCTCCCATTTTCTTTGTGTATTTTTATGTCTCAGGATATTGTCCCAGTTAATTGCACCAAGATCATCTTTCATCCATTGGAAATTTACCCTCCTGAAGTTTAGTGTCCTTGTAACCCCTCTACTACACATCTTATGGAAGGATACATAAAAACGTATTATTTTGTGATCGCTATTCCCCAAGAGACCCCCAACCATTATATTTGCTATGCGGTCTGGCTTGTTGGTTAATATTAGGTCTAGCAGTGCCCCCCTTCTTGTTGGGCCCTGAACCAGTTGTGAAAGGTAATTGTCTCTCATAGTTGTCAAAAACATTACCTTTGCTGGGACTGCAGGTTTCTGTTCCCCAATCCAATGGACAACCTATTTAATTCCTGCAGTACTTGGGGGTCTATGCCATCCAGGGCCATGAATTTGTCTACATTAGTGATTTTGAGGTAGTGTAATACTTCCTGCTGAGTCCAGCAGGTGACATTTAATGGAGAATTTATGGTATCCCTGATCATGTTATCGGTAATGGGATTGCCTGTGTAAATGCTGCAGAGAATTTGACGTTTAATAGATTGGTCTTTCCATCCTCTAAATCGACCATCAGCGCTTTTAGTACCAGTTCATACTGTTGTAATAGTTTCTTTTTATGATGGCACTATGATTATTGTTACTACCCTTCATTTCTTATGAGATATTCACGGCATAGATATGCCAAACATTTATGACAAATGGAGGTTTTTTTTACTTTTTGGTCTCTTGTATACTGAAAGAACATGGGAAAAGCAAAGTATTTTACAATTCCCAGTCACTTCTCCAACTCCACAGGAACAGGGTAGTACAATAAAATAAGCAGTGGATTTTACACAATAAGGACACAGCATAAAATCTGCTGTGTATTTGCCCTGTTGTAATGTACCTTTAAAGGGAACCTGTCATGTGAAAAAACGCTATTAACCTGCAGATATGAGGTTAATCTGCAGGTTAATAACATACTAAAGAAGTTTGGCTGCCACAATGAAAGCCCTGCTTCCAGGAGGAAATTAACTTGATTCCTTCCCCGCAGCCGTGGGCTTTTAGTCATAGAGGCACAGCTGGCGCAGATTCAGTCACTGTCAGTATACAGTTAGTGGCGGCTGTCAGTCAGTGCCGTACTGTGGTTACAGCCACTGAGATACTACTACCAGGATCACACTGGTCACCTATTGCATTTACCGCCATCACCAAAACGAAGTGCACATGTCTTGGATTGGTGGGGGATTGACAAATTGAGTCGACTACTGTTTGTATGTTTTTTTAATTTAATTTTTTTTTTTTTTAGAACATTTGTCGCCTTTTTTTTTTTTTTTTTTTTTAATCTTTAAATTTTTTTTTATCTTGGACAACACTTTTAATAAAATGAATGATGCATATTTTGTTGAATACATACTGCAGGAAACACATTTCAATGGGGATTATCTGTAACAAGACCCTCTTCAATAGCCAATTGATGAAATATGGAATTATATAACATCTGCTCTGCTTACTGAGACCCATCTCCCTTTGCAACCTCTTAACATTTTGAGCCTCGGCTTTCAGATGTGTAATCTCTGTTGGGGGAAGGCTTTTAATTCTTTCAGTAGGAGAGCTGCAAAGTGATAGTTCATTGAGAACATTAAAGTAATTAGCTTATGATCAAAGCAGAGTCAGAGGAAATCTTTTCACTCTCCCCCACCGAGGCACAAATGGTACCACAGTATGAAGTCCGTGACATTTAACAGTGTAATACAACCTAGAAAAAAGGTCCAAATCTCATTTGCAACTTCGTTGTTTATTTGAACCCTCTCTACAGTATGGAGCCTTTGACAATAACCATCCTACTGATCCAGGTTCTTGAACTTTATTATGTGTCTCTCCCCTTCGCACATTTTGCTCTCTAAAGAATCTGACAGATCTTGACACTGCAATCACTGGCTTTGCCACTTCAGGATGCCTCTTTGATTGTAGAATTAGCATATGAGAAGTGATTATACTAGCTGTGGACATGCCGTTCCTCACTTGTCCTCAAAACACCACTATATGCTCAGAAGGATTTATATGCTGGGAATTTCTAATATGCTGCATTAATTAATAATCCATGAAAATATAAAAAAAACTGAATTCATTTAAAATAAACACCCCTCCATACAGTCATATTCTCCTACAAATAAGAAATGTACTTTTGGAGAAACTGGAACTCATCAGTATTTAAAGGGATTCTGTCAGCAGGATTACATCCCCCAAACTATTTATATGTACATCTAGCTCTTTGAAAGACAAGACCAGAAATACTTTTACAAGGCCAGTCCATTTTTTCATTACTGAGAAATCAGCGTTTGAATATATTTATATATATATATATATACATATATATATATATATATACATATATACATATATAGATATATATAGATATAGATATGTATATAAATGCGGCTGAAGGGCTACGGTAGATCTGAAGCCTCTTATCACCAATCAGTCCTGCTAGCCGATTCCCTTTTAAAGTGGTTGTCCACTACTAGAGCAACCTCTTCTTGATCAAAATCTTTGGCCTGCATAAAGTAATAAAACCTATACTCACCTCCTATGCCGGCGACGTTCCTGCGGTGTCGGCACTCGCGGTCCTGGGGTTGTTGTGACACATGACTCCAGCGCCCAATCAATGCTGGCGTCACTATCCCCGCCATCAGAGAAATTGAACATGAAGAGAAAGTCTTGGCTGCAGCTGATCTCGGACTTCCTCTTCCTGCTCAATTCGACAGGAGGAGGGTACAATGACACCAGTACTGATTGTGCATCGGAGTCACATGTAGCAAAACCACACAGGAGCCCCGGGAGACAGAGTTTCGACACCGCGGGAACGGCGCCAGCACAGGAGGCGAATATAAGCTTTGTTATTTTATGGGGCCAAAAGTGGGATATGAGTAGAAGTTGTCCAAGAAGTGGACAGCTTCTTTAAGTACGTGAGTCCAGGAAAAGCCGTTCTGGGCCCCTGGCCCTCAAGGGAGGCCAGCATGACAGGGTCAAGGGGGAATGCAGAGTCCAGGGAGGTGTAGGACAATTTGGGGTTAAAATGCGGAGCAGGTAATTTTGAATGTGGGGGTGGCGGGGTCCGGAGGAGATGGGGAGGAGCGAGCGAGGTGGAGCATAGAGAGGGGGATCGCAGAAACTGACAATTTACCCCATTAACTGCCGCGCTCACCTCACTGGTCCTAGCGCATACTCTGCACAAATGGAGGTCGAGGCCTTGCTGCAAAGGTTGCGAGATGAAGCAGACACACAGGGCACTGAATTGCTGCAGCAGTCAGTAAGCAGCCTTCTCAACGAGGCGGTGACGGGACCAGTTCAGGTTCCTGCCGAGGGACGCCGACCGCGGAGGGCCAAGCCTCCTGCGCGCTTGGGCCCAGCGCCGAATCAGGAGCCCCTCTAGGGACCCTCCGACTGGCGGCGCGATCAGCGGTGTGGCAGCGACCCGTGGCAGAGCCGGGAGGAATCCGGCAACTCGGCGGGGCCTGCAGCAAGGGAAGGTGTTGGCCTCCCCTTCGTCGGTTGGTACTCACGGGGTGTCCGGCTCAGGTGAGCCTGCTTGGCATGGAGGATCGGGTGGACCAAGGAGACGGGGGCCTTATTCTCAGGCCCCTCGGCATGGGGCATCCAGCGGGGCAGCGATCTGCCGGCCTAGTCAGCAGCGCTCTGCCTGGGACAGGGCAGGGAACCGGAGGGCCGAGCTACTCTAGCCAGCATAGGCCGGGGCTGAAACTGGCGAGCTAGTCTGGCCAGGTTACGGCTGATTTAAGCAGTGATTCCCAGCACGGGCAGCGCTACGCTGGCCCAGGCACCGGTACCATGTGCAGGGGCCCCTGCTGCCGATTGGATATCACAGGATGGCAGTTGGCTGTCTGACCTACCCGGAGACCAGCAGGAAGAGAGCCCAGGAGAGGAGCACAGACGTCTGGCTTCAGGACCTTCAGCTGCCGGGTCCACAGCGCTTGGGCAGCTAGGTGAGAATGATCCACGATTCTCTCTTGTACCCCTATGTTAGCTCCCTCTGTCGGTGGTAGTTGGGATGTACTTATGGGGGAGTTGGGGGGGGTTAAGTCTTATCATGCATGGGCTTTAGTTATCTGGCTACGCTTTAGGGGTCGGGGGGTTCGAACATAGGGTCTTCTCCATCTGCGGCATGGCTGGGAATCATGGGGAAATTCCGGGTTTAGGGGGTCTCCTGGGGGGGTTCAGTGGTGTTAGCTCCAGGAGCCTGTTGTCAGAGAACGCGAGGAATGATGCCGCAGTGCCGATTGCTGCTGATCCTTCGGTTAACGTGTCCATTGCTAGTCAAGCAGGGGAGGTGGAAAAGGAGACCTCAATGCGGCTAGATGATGCAGCCCGGGGGAAGGTATACATTTGCTTCGAGGGACCTTTGGGGGCACACTTAAAAAGTGAAAGGAGGGAAAAAATATGGAAAGGAGAATACGTGGAAATATTATCCTTATTACCACTGGAGCGTTTTCATTTAGATAGACTTCATAAGGATGATTCGAAAAAGGAGGATGAGGAAAAAAGGCGGTATAGGCTGATTCCTAGGACTTTTTCTAATTGGCTGCAGGCATTCGCCATTTTGGCCAGTGTGATCGGTGAGAGGTCCCTGGAGAAATGCTCGGGGCTTTTTTGTGATAAGGATGCTATTGGGGAAGCTTATCGGGTTTATGGGGGTCAAGGTTGGCTCAGATACGATGAGCAATTCCGGCAGCGGAAGGCGATTAGGCCCAGCATTCGGTGGGATCACAAAGATATTGCTCTATGGATGAAGGTGATGGTTCCATCGCGCTTCAGGTCCGGTAACCAGTCTTTTCATGGAAGCGCTTGGGGTTCAGGGCAGTCGGAACAGTCAGTGGCAATGCAGAGAGGACTGTGCTTTGCATTCAATGAAGGGTTATGTAAATTTGGAGGAAAATGCAAATTCAAATACGAATGTGCATTTTGTGGGGGAACGCATGGGTCATCCAAATGTTTCAAGGGTGGCAGACAAAAAGGCGGAGATGGTCCTGAGACAAGGAATTACACCAATTCGTCTGGACGTGATGTGCCATTTCTAAATAGGTACCCCGATATGGCAGCGGCGGCTTTGCTAACAGGGGGTTTTCGGGATGGTTTCCGTATTCCATTCGTTGATTCAGCACGTAATTTTTCCACAAAAAATCTGAAATTGGCTTTGCAATTTCCTGATGTGGTTGCTAAAAAATTGGAAAGTGAAGTAAAACTTGGCAGGATCGCTGGCCCGTTCCCAGTAGCGCCCGTACACAATTTGAGGGTTTCCCCATTGGGCGTGGTTCCAAAAAAGGAACCCAATAAATTCAGATTGATATATCACTTGTCCTTTCCGAAAGGGTCTTCGGTAAATGATGGAATTGATCCTCAGTTGTATTCGGTGATTTATACCTCATTCGATGCGGCTATGGATTGGGTACGTTTGTGTGGGGGTGGTGCATTGTTGGCGAAAACAGATATCGAAGCGGCGTTCAGGCTACTGCCTGTTCATCCGGAGAGTATGCATCTACTGGGTTGCTATTGGGAGGGAGGTTTTTTTGTTGACCATTGTTTCCCTATGGGTTGTTCTCTTTCCTGCGCATACTTCGAAACTTTTAGCACATTTTTGGAATGGGTGGTCAAAGACATGTCAGGCCTCAAATCGTGCATTCACTATCTGGATAATTTTCTGTCTATAGGCCCGGCTCAAAGTGCTGATTGCTCAGTATTATTGCATGCTATGGAGAGAGTGTCTAAGAGTTTCGGGGTTCCGTTAGCTGTGGAGAAGACAGCGGGACCAGTTACCGTTCTGAGTTTTTTGGGTATCGAAATTCATACCTTAGAAATGGTGTGCAGGTTGCCTGACGAAAAGGTTAATGCTTTGAGCAAAGAGGTATCCAGGGCTTGTAGTGCTAAAAAATTGAGGCTGAGGGAGGTGCAATCTTTGCTGGGCAAGTTGAATTTCGCTTGCCGTATCATGCCGATGGGAAGGGCATTTTGTCGAAGGTTTTTGTTGGCAACCACAGGCGTTCGATCTCCGGTTCATTTTATCAGACTAAGGAAGGAATTGCTGGAGGATTTGGCAGTATGGGCGAATTTTTTGGAGAATTATAATGGAAAATCTATCTGGATCAAACCGGTAGTGAATTCGGATGCTTTGGGTTTCATCATTGCCGTTGTGGACGATTGTGGTTTTGGTTTGTTTTTTTCAGGGCAGCTGGTTGTTAGCCGAATGGCCCAGATTCTGGTGGGAGCAGGGTTGGTTAAAAAATCGGGTTCTGCTCCATTTGTTTCCTATCATTGTTGCGTTGTCGTTCTGGGGCGATAGAGTACAAGACAAAGATCCGTTTTCTGTGTGCGTCGGACGCGGTGGCCGTTGCGATAAATTCATTGTCAGCAGATTCACCGGCAGTGGTAAAAATTTTACAGTGCTTGGTGTTTTTGGGGTTATCTTTGAATTTGTGGATTGTGTTGGAAGTCAGGACAATGGCTTCTAACCCTGTCTCTGTTGCTCTTTCTCATCTGCAGGGATACCGTTTTCGAGAGTTGGTACCTCAAGTGGAGTCAACAGGCCTGGAATGCCCAGCGGAATTATGGAGTCTTCCTGGCGGGCAGTAGACTATTTGTTTCAGAATTCTGAATTCTTTATCGGTTAGGTCTTGGAGGCAGTATCAACAGGCATGGGGTATTTGGGAGGATTGGTTGGTTTCTTTAGGCGCGGGACTGCAGGATGAGAGCAGATTGCTATTGTTAATCGGGCATTGTAAGGAAATGAGTTGGTCCGTGTCAAAATTGAATAAGTTACTTGCAGGCCTGGCGTTTGGTTTTAAAGCTCGGGGCCTCAGAGATGCTACAAAATCTTTTTTGGTAATACAAACGTTGAAAGGGTGGAGAAAGGGCTGGGCGGTGATGGATAAAAGACACACGGTTTCGTACGAGGTATTACTAATTTGGGGTAATCAGTTACCATCTGTGTGTTTATCGAATTGGGAGGTGAATCTCTTTAAGGTGGCCTTTGCGTTAGCTTTTTTTGGAGCTTTTCGTTTAGAGGAATTGGTCAGTCCCTCTAAGTCAACCAGATTCAGTTCTTATATCCGCCCAAATCTGGCCTAATGGTTGGGTAGGTTTAAGTTGGATTTTACCTTAATGATGTGTTATTTATTTCAGGCTGTGGGCACCGGCTGGTGTGGATCATGGGCCATTCTTTCATTTTTTGGGCAGCATTGCGGGCGGCAATTCAGCCAGACGGGCGGCAGCTGGGATTCTCAAGAGAGGCAGTGATTTTGCGTTGGACCGGAAAGCGTGGGATGATATGGAGTCAATTTTTACCAGAGTTTCACCAGTTTGTACGTTTGGATCGAGCACCGGATGTAGTAGTAGTTCACTTGGGGGGGAATGATTTGGGCAAGAGGCCTTGTAGGGAGTTAATAAAAGACATTAAGTTCAACATGTTAAGACTTTGGGCGTTGTTTACGAAATTGTTAGTTGTTTGGTCTGACATTATCCCTAGGAAGTCCAAGAGAGGATGAACAGCGCTCCAGCCGGGTGTCGTCGTATCAAACAAGTTTATTATGCCATGAAGCTTCATGGCATAATAAACTTGTTTGATACTACGACACCCAGCTGGAGCGCTGTTCATCCTCTCTTGGACTATTTGGAATATCCAGGTTGGTTCCCTGGACAAGGAACGAGCGCCCCCCTGAGCGAGTGCTGTCAGCCTTATCTTTTTCTACTATATTATCCCTAGGAAGGTGTGGGGTGGAGCACGCGCCATCGATGGAATAAATAAGGCCAGGATAAAGGTCAATAGGGCGGTATCTCGGTTCATGGCACAAAATGGGGCATTGGTAGTACGCCATGTAAATTTGGAATCGGGAAAGGGTGAATTTTGGAGATCAGATGGTGTGCATTTGAATGCAATCGGGGTCGACATGTGGTGTCTGGCCATTCAGGAAGGCATTGAGACGGGTTTGAAGGTGGAGGGACACAAATGTATGAGGGGTCAAAACATTTATGTTGGTGGCGGGGGAGGGCCTCGAAGTTGGTGGAAAGGGGGGAATGGCCTGGTTTACCCCCACATATGTGGTATCAGCGTACTCAGGACAAATTGGACAACAACTTTTGTGGTCCAATTTCTCCTGTTACCCTTGCAAAAATAAAAATTTGGAGGCTAAAAAATCATTTTCATGGCTCTGCGTTATAAACTTTAGCGAAACAATTGGGGGTTAAAAGTTCTCACAACACATCTAGATAAGTTCCTTGGGGTGTCTAGTTTCCAAAATGGGGTCACTTGTGGGAGTTTCTACTGTTTAGGCACATCAGTGGCTCTGCAAACGCAACATGACAACTGCAGACCATTCCATCAAAGTCTGCATTACAAAACGACACTACTTCCCTTCCGAGCCCTGACATGTGCCCAAACAGTAGGTTTCTCCCATATATGGGGTATCAGCGTACTGAGGACAAATTGCAGAACAACTTTTGGGGTCCAATTTCTCCGATACCATTGGGAAAATAAAAAAAAATTGCGTGTGGGCTAAAAGATCATTTTTGTGGAAAAATTTTTTTTTTAATTTTCATGGCTCTACATTATAAACTTTAGTGAAACAATTGGGGGTTCCTTAGGGGGTCTAGTTTCCAAAATGGTGTCACTTGTGGGGGGTTTCCACTGTTTAGGCACATCAGGGGCTCTCCAAACGTGACATGGCGTCTGATCTCAATTCCAGCCAATTCTGCGTTGAAAATGTCAAACGGAGTTCCTTCCCTTCCGAGCTCTGCCATGCGCCCAAACAGTGGTTTACCCCCACATATGGGGTATCAGCGTACTCAGGACAAATTGCACAACAACTTTGCAGTCCAATTTCTCCTGTTACCCTTGGTAAAATAAAACAAATTGGATCTGAAATAAATTTTTTGTGAAAAAAAGTTAATTGTTTTTTTTTTTTAAACATTCCAAAAATTCCTGTGAAGCACCTGAAGGGTTAATAAACTTCTTGAATGTGGTTTTGAGCACCTTGAGGGGTGCAGTTTTTAGAATGGTGTCACTTTTGGGTATTTCCTGTCTTCTATAGACCCCTCAAAGTGACTTCAAATGTGATGTGGTCCCTATAAAAAATGGTGTTGTAAAAATGATAAATCGCTGGTCAACTTTTAACCCTTATAACTTCCTAACAACAAAAAAAATGTTGGTTCCAAAATTGTGCTGATGTAAAGTAGACGTGTGGGAAATGTTACTTATTAAGTGTTTTATGTGACATATCTGTGTGATTTAAGGGCATGAAAATTTAAGTCATATCAAAGAAGTGTTACTACGATCATGAAGTACAATATGTCACGAGAAAACAGTGTCAGAATCACCGGGATCCGTTGAAGCGTTCCAGAGTTATAACCTCATAAAGGGAGAGTGGTCAGAATTGTAAAAATTGGCCTGGTCATTAACATGCAAACCACCCTTGGGGGTAAATGGGTTAAGGGGTACAGTATCTCCTTGTGGAGAGTGACAATTCAATGTAAGGAGATTGTGGGTAATGGTTCTCTAGGTATTAAGAGATACAAATATCCTCTTCAGAGAGGAAGAGGACTCAAGCACTAGTGCCACCTATTGACTGTTGATATTGACGCTTTTTGTAGCCTTGCCACTTGACTTAGGATAAGATATCAAACCAGAAACTCCATTTGCAGACACGTGTTTCGGGATGTTTACCTCTCATGAGTGCCATGCAATAGGTACTAGAATTCCTGTCTTTTACCCTGTGAAAGGGCTAATTGAATACAAATTTACATATATACTTTCATAGCCCTGAATCACTGCTGCTGCCATGATATAAAAATGTATTTAATGTATGTTGATACATGAAGGACACTCTTTGGTATTTCTGTCCGGATTTTCTAGGTGAAATATTTGCAGTGTATCATAGTATCAGCAAAATGGATGAGATTTTATCAAATCTACAAGCCAGAGCATTTGCCAACTGATTCTGGAGTCCTAAAGGTTCCACTTATTTTTTGAGCCTTACAGACTTCATGGAGACTGGGCAACACATGGTCGACCTTTTGGCCATTGTTAGGCTGCCAGAGATTGTGACAACTCATTGCACTCTTCTGACAATGTGAGGGCACTGATGGGGTGACAGAAGAAGGCCCTCCCACTTTTTAACCACTTAGATACCATGATTGTCTTTTGCCTCAGCATCTACTGGATTAATAGCAGGAATTACAGTTGCCTCAGATTCCAGACATTGATGTAAAATATAAAGCGTAGTTGACTAGGCAGTTAAAGTTCTTTGACTGGAACTTTCCTTTAGGTTCAACAATCTTTATTTTCTTGCTTTCGCAGATTGATTTTTTTTCTGACAAGAACCTTTACATTTATACATTGCAATGGTTACATGGGTTCTCTGGACATGGGATATTGATGGCCTTCCTCCTCCAACTACTGCGTGTTACTTACAAGTGAGTACCGGTTATCTTTCCTTTGTAGGCTTGTGGGATACTGTCCCTAGATGCAAGAATCATGATGAGATTTCCCGACTGTGAAGACTGGATTTTCTTCATTACACTATACTTTTATATAGGTCATCAATATCGGATTGGCTGTAGTCCAAAACCGGGCACCTCCAAAAATCAGCTGTTAGTAGCTATGGCAGAAGCTAGATGTAAACAGTAAATGGAGCTCCACTGCACATCTCTGTTCAATATGTAGTTGCCACTGCTGGGTACTGCAGGTCAGCTCCTATTATCTTGGCATGCAGTCCATATTGAATATTGTATGACAAGACAACTGCTCTAAAATACAAAATTTCAGGCTGCCTGCAGCCACCAGTAGTGGGAGATAAAGCACAAAGTGGATACTGTTTTCACATAAAGCTCAATAATTAAAGAGGACCTGTCACCAGTTTGAGTATGTTAAACTGGCCACATCATGGAAGAAGGGCTGCAAAGCTGAACAAAACACTGTTTTTCTTTTTACTTTCTCATCTCCATTGCGGAGATATTGGCTAGTAAAATGTATATGCTATTTTTTTGGCTAATACCAATGGGGTGTTAGTGAAGATTTTTTTCTGTGGGCAGGTACTTTTCCTCCATCATGACATTGACCAATCAAAAGCAGTAGGCGTCGTGCTGGGGTCACAAAGAAGGTAAGAATTTACTTTATCTGAGTGAAACTGCATCTACTGTAATTACAGGCAGGGGAGCGGGTAAGGTAGAGCTGTGTGTCATTGCATTCAGTTGTTGCAGCTCTCCTCTCACTGTAAGCTCTGCTTTACTTCGTCTTTCCACACTTACTGCTGTGAGATAAGAGCTGCAAGAAGTGTTTATAATGACATACAGCTCTGCTCTACTCTCCTCCCCTCCTGTAATAACAGTAGGTGTCGGAAATAAGGACAGAGAGAAGTGCGGGGCTGCCTGTCATTACATGTTTTAAGCAGAGGAAGCTGGGCCTAGCATTCTCTGGGATGATTTTTCTTTTTTCCCCCTGAATGACACCTTCTCTTGATTGGTTAAGATTATGCAGGATAAAAAGCACACACCCCCAGAAGTTAATCTGTACTAACACCGCCTTGGTCTGAGCAAAAATTAGAATCTAAACTTTACTATCTAGTATCTCCACAATGAAGAGAAGAAATGAAAAAAATATATATATTTTATCCAGCTCTGCAATCTTTACTCCATGAAAACTGATGAAATATCTTATTTAAACAATACAGTATGTGGTGAGCTTTCACAAGAAAAACCAGAATTTTCTCATTTACATCTAGGCCGAGAATTTTGAGCTGAACATAAAATTAAGATCTAACTGCTATGAACATTTATTGAAAGGAAACATAATTCTGATCCCAAATAGGTTAAAAAGGGTTCAAGGATAGACATTCATGCTAACACACACATTTATTATTAGATATACTATTAAGACTTTGTATTTCTTAGTGTTTTCTCCATGTTTCCAATAGCATAAGCCCATGACATGACTTATGGAAGAATCGTCTTATCTCTTTTTTTCTTTTTCTCTCTCTATCTGTTGCGGTCTAAAGAAGAATAAAGGTGACCCTTGTCTTTGTATTGGCTGAATTTATGCAACGGTGCAGACCTCTTAGATTTTCTCACTGGGACAGGGGAGCAGGGGTCTTATGCATTTTTTTCCTAAATCAGCATGTGTCTTAATAATGTTCCAGTCATTTACCCTGCAGCCTATTCACGTCTACGACTCTTGAATCTAGGACAATTGCAACCTACAGTAAAACTGCTGAAGGTTTAACCTTCAAAATAGAATAAGCACAAAAAGGCCTTTGAAATTGTAGGTTCTTGTTCATGCAGGCTTATGTTCTCCATCAGTATTTATTGTAATCGTATCAATGTAAGCAAAAGTTTAATTGCAGGAGGATCAGATATTACAAAAGTGGCTTCAAATGCTGTGATTGTTATACTTTCCATGGTGCCAAAACCAACATCTGAATCCTGGGGAAAGATATACCCACTAGCAATATTTATCACCTCTCCTGGTGTTGGTGTTCAATGTGTTAAAGTTAGTGATCCCTGGGATCCACAGTGATGGAGCATCAGAGTTATCCATTCTTGCTCACTAACACATCAGTAAAAGTTTTATGGAATGTAATTTGTGAAGGAGTAATATGGAACTGGGTTCCACCATACTGGTGATTACTGGTAATTAAGGTAGGAAATCCTATTTAAAGGGTCTTTGAGCCTAATAAGTAACAGGCAGGTAACTACCTGCCTTTTATGTCCGGTGCAGACTGATCCTGCCAGCAATTGATTGGCTTCCACTGACAGCACATCGATGGGGCAGCAGTTTCTCTTCCGCTCTGCTTTGTTGTCAGGGCGTGATGTCTTGGTCATCTCAGCTTGGACCTGTCCACACTTGTTTTATTCTGTGTGGAAGTACCAGTCATTTTTTTTTGTATTTGTTTTTTTTTATATATTTGTAATACACTCTCTCTGCGCACTCCTCCCATCAGCCTAAGGCATTTTTAATTGGAGCTGGATACCACCTACCCTTAAAATTGTAAGCTTTTAGCCATGGGGAGGCATATTTGGTTAGGGTCTCAACAAAGAGGTACGCCTTGTCACTTGCTATTGGGATTTCATGAATTGGCCAGTTTGTGCACTAAGTACCTTCATTTTTAATGTATTTTGTACAGCAGTGATGCAGGTCCAATTTCATATATTCAATGTTTACATACTATAGCATTTCAGAGTGCAGCTGTTATTTCTTAGTCATGCTGGTTGATAGCTGCCTAACTGTGGGAAGCTGGATGTCAATCAGCATGACGCCGGCAGTCTTGCCCCATTGACAGAGCAATCCGGAAGAGGAAGAGCTGCTCTGTTGATGTGTAGCAGCTGAATCGCTGGCAAGAGCGGTCTGTTACCACTCTGAGCCATTGCTGGATAGAACAGACAGGTAAGTTTCCTCTGTTAGCAACTACTTGCCTGTTAGTTTTAGGCCCATGGTAAAAAAAAAAGAAAAAACAACTCGTCCTGGACAACCCCTTTTAAAGGATTTACCCACTTTTGCTGCCTTTTTTTTAAGGCTCCAATGAATTGTACAATATTGTATGTACACCTTGTGTGCACATTTACAAAAGTGCACATCTAGAGGCTGAGATTTTTGCCTATTCTACTTTGCAAACTATCTCTAGCTCAGTAAGATTGGATCGAGGCTTTTGTGAACAGCAGTTCTCAAGTCATCATTAGAAAAAAGGGGAGAAGAGACATGAACATTTATTCATTGATAAACAAATGTGAAAAAACAGACAACATACAGCATAAAAACAATTAATAAACCCCCAAAAATGGGGAATAGCAAGGCATAATCCTTGGAGCTAGTGTCAAAACCACCAATACCTACAACAGATAATAAATAGTGATGAGGGAATATAGTCATTACTAGAGATTTCTCGAGCATGCTCGGGGGTCTTCCGAGTATTTTTTAGTGCTCGGAGATTTAGTTTTTCTTGCCGCAGCTGAATGATTTACATGTTAGCCAGCATAAGTACATGTGGGGATTCCCTAGCAACCAGGCAACCCCCGCATGTACTTATGTGAGTATATTTGCTCATCACTAATAATAAACCCTTAATACCAGTCAGATCACTTTAAAATTATACAATACAAAACAATAAATTATGTTGTAAACCACAATTAATACCAAGACATGTAGCAAAAAATGGAATATCAATATAGGACTGAAGATGATAACAATAATTATGGCATGAAATGGATTATGCCTTGTTAATCCCCATTTTGGGGGCTTTTTAATTGTTTTTATGCTGTATGTTGTCTGTCTTTTATCACTTGTTTATCAATATATGATTATTATCCTAAGGTGATCCCTGTTTTTAGCCTGTATTTCTTTTTTTTTTTAGATAAATTCAGTTTGACATGCTTTAGGTTGATCCCTCATATGTATGCAGGTTTTAATTTTTGCCACAGATTCTTTATGTGATTTAGGTCTGGACTGTGACTAGACCATTCATGAATATGCTTTGATCTAAAGCATCCATTGTAGCTCTGGTAAAATGCTTATGTTCATTGTTCTGCTGGAAGATGAACGTATGCCCCAGTATCAAATTTTTTGAAGCCTTCAACAAGTTTTCCTCCAAGATTGCCCTGTATTTAGCTCAATCCTTCTTCCCATCAACTCTGAGCCTGCTGAAGAAAAGCATCCCCACAGCATGATTGCTGCTGCCACCATGTTTGATGGTGGGTATGGAGTTTTCACGGTGATGTGCAGTGTTCGTTTTCTGCTACATATAGCGTTTTTCCATTTAGCCCAAGAAGTTCTACTTTGGTCTTATCTGACCATAGCAGCTTCTTCCACATGCTAGCTGGGTCCTCTATATGGCTTTTTGAAAACATCACATGGGATTTCTTATGGCTTGCTTTCAAAAATGTCTTTCTCCTTGCCACTCTTCCATAAAGGCCATATTTGTGAATTAATAGTTGTCCTTTGGACAAGTTATTCCGCATGAGCATGGGTTTGCTGCTGCAGAGTGACCATGGACCTCCTGGCTGCTTTTCTAATTAGTGCTCTCTTTGGTTGGGATGTCAGTTTAGGTAGATGGCCATGTCTTGGTAGGTTTGCAGCTGTGCTATACTTCTTTGATTTTCATTTTTTTTTAAAATGGATTGAGCAGTGCTGCGTGAGATATTTAGAGCTTGGGCAATTTTTTTTTTTCAGAACCTAAACCTGCTTTACCACAACTTTATACTTGACCTGTCTGGTGCGTTCCTTGGCTTTCATGATGCTGTTTGATCACTAATGTTCCAAAACAAACCTTTGAGGCCTTCACAGAACAGCTGTAGTTATACTGAGAATATATTACATACAGGTGAACTTAATTATTAATTATGTGACTTCTAGAGGTAATTGGTCATGCAGGATTTTATTTAGTGGTATCAGACTACATGGTTCAATACTTTTTCAAGGCACTATACATGGTAGCTAAGATGTAAGCACAGATCATAGTTAGAGAAGAGCTACAAAGCAGCCACCTATGGAGAAAATAAACTGGATATGCGCTATAAGTATTTACAAGATTAATTCAGAATATCTGATCTGGAATGTTAAAATAACTAACAGTCAAGGGAGCTTATGTTACACATCTACAAACATACATACACAGATTAGATTGTCCCCCGTGACACCAGAACATTTAGGCAGAAGGAAATTTATGAATCTTAGATGCAATTATGATACATCTATATCATAAATTGTAACATATATTGTAAAGCAGTCCACTAATTAGAAGCAGAGATTGGCTTGGGGAACATTATTTTACATTTTGAGCACCTCTAGTTCGCAGTTATTCATATAAAATTGCTAGGGGATTAAATAAACTGCATTTCCCCTATATACTGTCATTAACTATTTCTGCTAATGGCAGAGATGATTACAAAGCAGGAATCCACAGGACGTTGAGAATACAGCTCCACCAATGTTATCTCAGCAGTCAGCAAATGTAGCATTAGGCAATGCACCTTCCTAATGTAACTTATACGCTCTTTTACTGCAGTCACTTATTCTTTATTTTATGTAGAAAAATATTCAGCAGCCAGGAATTCGGTCAATAAGTTTTTGTTAATTAATGTGGATCTGTCCCCAGATTTTACAATACAGACTGCATACAATAAATAAGTTGATCCCTTAGACCTAATGAGACTGGTGCACTTACATGGAAAAATCCATGTCAGAGTGGTTGTATTATCTTAAAATTTAAATTTGAGGTTATTTCATCAGTATCTGAGCAGTTAACAACCCCTTTAAAGGGACTCTGTCACCTGAATTTGGAGGGAACAATCTTCAGCCATAGGGGCGGGGTTTTCGGGTGTTTGATTCACCCTTTCCTTACCTGCTGGCTGCAATATTGGATTGAAGTTCATTCTCTGTCCTTGCGCAAGGCAAGATTGCAGGCTCCAGAACCTGCCTGGAGCCTGCACGTAGCCGAACGCTGTCAGGAGAAAACAGTCTTTATTTCCCCCGCAGCGTTTGGCTTTTAGTCACAGCCACGGCTTCTGTCACCGCTCTGATGATAGTCAGCGGCGGCTGTAACCGCACCCCAGGCCCTGATTGACACTGGCTCTGCACTGGGGCTGGCTGTCAGTCAATGCCGGTGATGCAGTTACAGCCATCATTTTCTATACACAGAGTGGTGACTGAATCGTACCGGCGCCATCCTTATTAATGGAAGCTGAACGCTGCTGAGGGGAATAAAGTTAATTTTCTCCCTCCAGCATTTGGCTAAATGAGTGCGATGGACAGGTTAATAATGCTAGTAACCTGCAGATTACCCCCATATCTGCAAGATAATAGCTTTTTTTCTGGTGACAGATTCCCTTTAAAAATATGCATAATGCTTTTTAATTGTTATCCATAGTAACATAGTAAGCAAGGCCGAAAAAAGACATTTGTCCATCCAGTTCAACCTAATAAATCCCCAGATCTACATCCTTCTAAAGAACCTAATAACTGTCAGATACAATATTGTTCTGCTCCAGGAAGACATCCAGGCCTCTCTTGAACCCCTCGACTGAGTTCGCCATCACCACCTCCTCAGGCAAGCAATTCCAGATTCTCACTGCCCTAACCATAAAAATCCTTTTCTTTGTTGGTGGGAAAACCTTCTCTCCTCTAGACGCAGAGAATGCCCCCTTGCAGGGGAGGGCTGGGCCGGGTGGCAAAGATGCAAATGCCCCCCGGGCCGCTCCCCCAGCAGCTGCTCAGGGCCGGCCGCCTGGTGGTGGCTGTACAGCCGCACATCAAATTGTGCGCGGCCGTGTGCGCTGCACTGTGACTCGGCCGGCAGCAGTCATAGTTGGCGCACACATCCACGCCGGGTCCAGGAGCTGTGCGCGGCTGTCACCTTGACGGCTACACAGCTCCTGCTCCCTCCATGATCTCTCTATTCTTCCAGGTCAGGTGTCGGGCGTGCGCGATGACGTCATCGCGCACACGCCGACATGTCCCGACCAGGACGCTAGAAGCACAGAGGCGCTGCAGGGGAGCGAGTGGTGATGTAAGTATAAAAAGAACTTTTTTTTTTTTTAAATTAAATGGGTAACTGCAAATGAAGAAGTGGGGAGGGGTGAAAGGAGACTGCACATGATGGAATTTGGGGGGTTAAAGGAGGCTGCACATGATGGAATTTGGGGGGTTAAAGGAGGCTGCACATGATGGAATTTGGGGGCTTAAAGGAGACTGCACATGATGGAATTTGGGGGGTTAAAGGAGGCTGCACATGATGGAATTTGGGGGGTTAAACGAGGCTGCACATGATGGAATTTTGGGGGTTCAAGGAGGCTGCACATGATGGAATTTGGGGGGTTCAAGGAGGCTGTACATGATGGAATTTGGGGGGTTAAAGGAGGCTGCACATGATGGAATTTTGGGGGTTAAAGGAGGCTGCACATGATGGAATTTGGGGGTTATAGAGACTGCACATGATGAAGGGGAGTGGGACCGCACATGATGGAATTTGGGGGTTAAGGAGACTGCACATGATGAAGGGGAGTGGGGCCGCACATGATGGAATTTGGGAGTTAAGGAGACTGCACATGATGAAGGGAATTGGGGCCAAACATGATGGAATTTGGGGGTTAAGGAGAATGCACATGATGAAGGGGAGTGGGGTCGTACATGATGGAATTTGGGGGTTAAGGAGGACTGCACATGATGAAGGAAATTGGGGCCAAACATGATGGAATTTGGGGGTTAAGGAGAATGCACATGATGAAGGGGAGTGGGGCCGCACATGATGGAGTTTGGGGGTTAAAGGAGGCTGCACATGATAAATGGGAGTGGGGCCGCACATGATGGAATTTGGGGGTTAAAGGAGGCTGCACATGATGAAGGGGAGTGGGGCCGCACATGATGCAGTTTGGGGGTTAAAGGAGGCTGCACATGATAAAGGGGAGTGGGGCTGCACATGATGGAATTTGGGGGTTAAAGGAGGCTGCACATGATGAAGGGGAGTGGGGCCGCACATGATGGAATTTGGGGGTTAAGGAGGACTGCACATGATGAAGGGAATTGGGGCCAAACAAGATGGAATTTGGGGGTTAAGGAGAATGCACATGATGAAGGGGAGTTGGGCCGCACATGATGGCGTTTGGGGGTTAAAGGAGGCTGCACATGATGAGGTAAGTGGGGCCGCACATGATGGAATTTGGGGGTCAAGGAGGACTGCACATGATGAAGGTGGAGTTTGGCTGCACATGATGAAGTGGGGGAGTTGGGCTGCACATGATGAAGTGGGGGTAAGGGGACTGCACATGAAGTGGGAGGTAAGGGGGACTGCACATGATGGGGGACTCGTAAGCTTGCAATCTATGAGGTTGCATAATAACCAATTATATATTGATTGTGGGTGGACCTCTGTATTCAGATGTGTAGTGTAGAAAAATGGGAAAAAGTGGGGAATGTGCTCTGGAAACAGTGCTTTAGGTAACTGTGTTATTTTATGCAGAGGCGAGTCCTGGCTGGAAGAAGCGACGGCGGTCTGTGCTGCATGAATGAGAAAAGCAAAGATGAAGGACTTCAGCTACAGATGTCACTGGTGAGTCAGTGTTTTACCTGTACACTGACACTATACACTGTATACTATATACAGAGCTCCTGTGTATAATGTCACTGGCAGTGGTGATCACTGTATTACCTGTACACTGGCACTTTTTACAGAGTTCCTGTGTATAATGTCTCTGGTGATCCCTGTAATACCTGTACACTGACACTATATACAGAGCTCCTGTGTATAATGTCACCAGTGATCACTGTATTACCTGTACGCTGACAGAAAATACAGAGTTCCTGTATACAATAGCACTTAGTATTGTGTTTTTTTTTTTTTAAATTAATGATCAGTATTGTAGTATTCAGTCACTATGTGGTGGTAATATGTGGTCTGGTCATGGTGTGGCGGTATTTGTTCCTTGTATGTGGTATTATTGGTCATCATGTGGTGATATGTGGTCTGGACATGGTGCGTTGGTATTTGTTTAGTGATGAGCAAGCATACTCGTTACTCGAGATTTCCCGAGCACGCTCGGGTGTCCTCCGAGTATTTTTTAGTGCTCAGAGATTTAGTTTTCAGCGCCGCAGCTGAATGATTTACATCTCTTAGCCAGCTTGATTACATGTGGGGATTCCCTAGCAACCAGGCAACCCCCACATGTACTTATGCTGGCTAACAGATATAAATCATTCAGCTGCGGCACTGAAAACTAAATCTCTGAGCACTAAAAAATACTCGGAGGACACCTGAGTGTGCTCGAGAAATCTTGAATAACGAGTATACTCGCTCATCACTATATTTGTTACTTGTAAGTGGTATTATTCAGTCACTATGTGGTGGTAATATGTGGTCTGGTCATGGTGTGGCAGTATTTGTTCCTTGTATGTGATATTATTCGGTCACTGTGGTGGTAATGTGTGGTCTGGTCATGGTGTGACGATATTTGTCCCTTGTACTGTATGTGGTATTTATGGTTGTTTAAAACAAAATGTAAATGTACGTCACGCATTCCCTTAAAGAAAAATCCATAAAAATATATTTATTTTTAATAGTTTAGAGTAGAGTAGGGCCCGGCCAAAAGAATCTACCGTGTAATGGTGTCAACTTAAAAATTCTTTTGGCCAGAACAAAAGCTACTGGTTATTAATGTGATCTGGTGTTTGATAGCAACTGTTAATATCTGATCGGTGAGGATGTGGTGGAGAAGTTCAGTTTTTCCAAGAATGAGCAGTGGGACAGTGGAGGTGGAGCTGGGGTGGAGCCTGGGCGGAGTCTCAAGGGAACCCAAAAATGTTGCCAGTATGGGGCCCCGAAATTCCTAGTGGAAACCCTGGTCTGTCTCATAAGCTGCAGACCGCAGCTTCCTGAGACTTCAGTGTGCTCACTCAGGCGGCGCAATGACATTATTGCCTCATGCCGCTCTGCGGACCGGAAGAGAAAAATATGGGGGAGAACTGGGGTCATCATTCTAGATATTTGGGGAGAACTGGGGCCATCATATTATATAGATAGATAGATATAGATATAGATATAGATATATATATGCAACTTGTGCCATCATCCTATATTTATTGTGGGAACTGGGGCCATCGCACTACATATACTATATATGTGGGGCAGTGGGATACCTTCATACTATATATATCATCATACATCATATGGGGCTGTGGGGCCACCATATTCCATATAAGGGGCTGTAGGGACATGATACTATATATAGAGGGGATACGGGATCATCATACTATATATAGGAAGCTGTGAGGTGCATAATATCGCAATTAGAGAGCTGTAGGGGACCATCATACTATATATAGGGGGTTTTGGAGACATACTATTTGTGGGGAGCTATAGTATATATAGGAAACTTTAAAGTCTCATACCATATAAATGAGGCAGTTGGGACATCATATTGTTTATAGGGGGCTATGTAGCCATTTTACTATATATAGGGAGTTTGGGGGTATGTATAATAAAGGGGTATTGGGGGCTGTAGGACCATCATTCTGTATATACAGAGCTGTGTGAGTGCTCAGAGGACATTATTTGTTATGAATGGGCACATTATTAGTTTTGATAGGGGCACTCAGGATCCTTTTTTTTGGGGGGACAGTGTTACTTTAAGTGAGCACTCAAGGGTATTTGTTGCTGGAAGGGGGCACTTGGGATATTATATCCTCCAAAGGCCCATAAATGTCATTGCACAGTAGGGGCATTACTACTTTCTGTGGGATACTTTAACCCCTTCCCGACCTTTGACGCATACGCTGTGTCATGAAAGTCGGTGCCATTCCGACCCATGACGCAGCATATGCGTCATGGAAAGATCGCGTCCCTGCAGATCGGGTGAAAGGGTTAACTCCCATTTCACCCGATCTGCAGGGACAGGGGGAGTGGTAGTTTAGCCCAGGGGGGGTGGCTTCACCCCCCCGTGGCTACGATCGCTCTGATTGGCTGTTGAAAGTGAAACTGCCAATGAGAGCGATTTGTAATATTTCACCTAAAAAACAGGTGAAATATTACAATCCAGCCATGGCCGATGCTGCAATATCATCGGCCATGGCTGGAAACACTAATGTGCACCCACCCCACCCCACCGATCGCCCCCCCAGCCCCCGATCTGTGGTCCGCTCCCCTCCGTCCTGTGCTCCGCTCCCCCGTCCTCCTGTCCGCTCCCCCGTGCTCCAATCACACCCCCGTGCTCCAATCAAACCCCCCTGCACTCAGATCCCCCCCCCGCACAGCGATTCCCCCCCGTGCTCTGATCCACCCACCCGCACAGCGATCCCACACTCCGTGCTCCAATCCACCCCCCCGTGTTCCGATCCACCCCCCCATGCTCCGATCCACCCCCCCATGCTCCGATCCACCCCCCGTGCTCCGACACCCCCCTGTGCCCTGATCTCCCCCCCCTTATACTTACCTGACCTCCCGGGGTCCGTCCATCTTCTTTCCTGGGCGCCGCCATCTTCCAAAATGGCGGGCGCATGTGCAGTGCGCCCGCCGAACCCTTTGTCACCCCCATAGGTAGGGACAATAAAAAAAATAAATATTTTTTTTTTTCCACTAAGGTTGGGGTAAGGGGTAGGGTTAGGGGTAGGGGTAGGGGTAGGGTTAGGGTTCTGGATGTGCACACGTATTCTGGTCCTATGCGGATTTTTCCGCAGAGGATTTGATAAATCCGCAGTGCTAAACCGCTGTGGATTTACCACGGTTTTTCTGTGCATTTCACTGCGGTTTTACAAATGCGATTTTCTATTGGAGCAGTTGTAAAACCGCTGCGGAATCCGCAGAAAGAAGTGACATGCTGCGGAATGTAAACCGCTGCGTTTCCGTGCAGTTTTTCCGCAGCATGTGTACAGCGATTTTTGTTTCCCATAGGTTTACATTGAACTGTAAGCTCATGGGAAACTGCTGCGGATCCGCAGCGTTTTCCGCAGCGTGTGCACATACCTTTAGAATTAGGCTATGTGCACACGGTGCGGATTTGGCTGCGGATCCGCAGCGGATTGGCCGCTGCGGATTCGCAGCAGTGTTCCATCAGGTTTACAGTACCATGTAAACATATGGAAAACCAAATCCGCTGTGCCCATGGTGCGGAAAATACCACGCGGAAACGCTGCGTTGTATTTTCCGCAGCATGTCAATTCTTTGTGCGGATTCCGCAGCGTTTTACACCTGTTCCTCAATAGGAATCCGCAGGTGAAATCCGCACAAAAAACACTGGCAATCCGCGGTAAATCAGCAGGTAAAACGCAGTGCCTTTTACCCGCGGATTTTTCAAAAATGGTGCTGAAAAATCTCATACGAATCCGCAACGTTGGCACATAGCCTTAGGGTTAGGGTTGGGTTGGAATTAGGGTTGTGGTTAGGGTTAGGGGTGTGTTGGGGTTAAGGTTGTGATTAGGGTTACGGCTACAGTTGGGATAAGGTTTAGGGGTGTGTTGGGGTTAGTGTTGGAGGTAGAATTGAGGGGTTTCCACTGTTTAGGCACATCAGGGGGTCTCCAAACGCAACATGGCACCACCATTGATTCCAGCCAATCTTGTATTCAAAAAGTCAAATGGTGCTCCCTCACTTCCGAGCCCCGACGTGTGCCCAAACAGTGGTTTACCCCCACATATGGGGTACCAGCATACTCAGGACAAACTGCGAAACAATTACTGGGGTCCAATTTCTCCTGTTACCCTTGAGAAAATAAAAAATTGCTTGCTAAAACATAATTTTTGAGGAAAGAAAAATGATTTTTTATTTTCACGGCTCTGCGTTGTAAACGTCTGTGAAGCACTTGGGGGTTCAAAGTGCTCACCACATATCTAGATAAGTTCCTTGGGGGGTCTAGTTTCCAAAATGGGGTCACTTGTGGGGGGTTTCTACTGTTTAGGCACACCAGGGGCTCTGCAAACGCAACGTGACGCCCGCAGACCATTCCATCAAAGTCTGCATTTCAAAAGTCACTACTTCCCTTCTGAGCCCCCACGTGTGCCCAAACAGTGGTTTACCCCCACATATGGGGTATCAGCTTACTCAGGAGAAACTGGACAACAACTTTTGTGGTCCAATTTCTCCTGTAACCATTGGGAAAATAAAAAAATCTGGGCTAAAAAATTATTTTTGAGGAAAGAAAACGTATTTATTATTTTCACTGCTCTGTGTTATGAACTTCTGTGAAGCACTTGGGGGTTCAAAGTGCTCACCTCACATCTAGATAAGTTCCTTTCGGGGTCTAGTTTCCAAAATGGGGTCACTTGTGGGGGGTTTCCACTGTTTAGCCACATCAGGGGCTCTGCAAACGCAACGTGACGCCCGCAGAGCATTCCATCAAAGTCTGCATTTCAAAACGTCACTACTTCACTTCCGAGCCCCAGCATGTGCCTAAACAGTGGTTTACCCCCACATATTGGGTATCAGCGTACTCAGGAGAAACTGGACAACAACTTTTGGGGTCAAATTTCTCCTGTTACCCTTGGGAAAATAAAAAATTGCGGGCTAAAAAATCATTTTTGAGAAAATAATTTTTTTTTTTTTTCATGGCTCTGCGTTATAAACTTCTGTGAAGCACTTGAGGGTTCAAAGTGCTCACCACACATCTAGATTAGTTCCTTTGGGGGTCTAGTTTCCAAAATGGGGTCATTTGTGGGGGATCTCCAATGTTTAGGCACACAGGGGCTCTCCAAACGCGACATGGTGTCCACTAATGATTGGAGATAATTTTCCATTTAAAAAGCCAAATGGCGTGCCTTCCCTTCTGAGCCCTGCCGTGCGCCCAAACAGTGGTTTACCCCCACATATGGGGTATCTGCGTACTCAGGACAAACTGGACAACAACATTTGTGGTCCAATTTCTCCTATTACCATTGGCAAAATAGGAAATTCCAGGCTAAAAAAATCATTTTTGAGAAATGAAAAATTATTTTTTATTTTCATGGCCCTGCATTATAAACTTCTGTGAAGCACCTGGGGGTTTAAAGTGCTCAGTATGCATCTAGATAAGTTCCTTGGGGGGTCTAGTTTCCAAAATGGGGTCACTTGTGGGGGAGCTCCATTGCATAGGCACACAGGGGCTCTCCAAATGCGACATGGTGTCCGCTAACAATTGGAGCTAATTTTCCATTCAAAAAGTCAAAAGGCGCGCCTTCCCTTCCGAGCCCTGCCGTGTGCCCAAACAGTGGTTTACCCCCACATATGAGGTATCGGCGTACTCGGGAGAAATTGCTCAACAAATTTTAGGATCCATTTTATCCTATTGCCCATGTGAAAATGAAAAAATTGAGGCGAAAAGAAATTTTTTGTGAAAAAAAAGTACTTTTTCATTTATACGGATCAATTTGTGAAGCACCTGAGGGTTTAAAGTGCTCACTAGGCATCTAGATAAGTTCCTTGGGGGGTCCAGTTTCCAAAATGGGGTCACTTGTGGGGGAGCTCCAATGTTTAAGCACACAGGGTCTCTCCAAACGCAACATGGTGTCCGCTAACGATGGAGATAATTTTTCATTCAAAAAGATAAATGGCGCTCCTTCCCTTCCGAGCCTTACCATGTGCCCAAACAGTGGTTTACCCCCACATGTGAGGTATCGGTGTACTCAGGAGAAATTGCCAAACAAATTTTAGGATCCATTTTATCCTGTTGTCCATGTGAAAATGAAAAAATTGAGGCTAAAAGAATTTTTTTTGTGAAAAAATAGTACTTTTTCATTTTTACGGATCAATTTGTGAAGCACCTGGGGGTTTAAAGGGCTCACTATGCATCTAGATAAGTTCCTTGGGGCGTCTAGTTTCCAAAATGGGGTCACTTGTGGGGGAGCTCCAATTTTTAGGCACACGGGGGCTCTCAAAACTTGACATGGTGTCCGCTAAAGAGTGCAGACAATTTTTCATTCAAAAAGTCAAATGGCGCTCCTTCCCTTCCAAGCCCTGCCGTGCGCCCAAACAGTGGTTTACCCCCACATATGAGGTATCAGCGTACTCAGGACAAATTGGACAACAACTTTCTTTGTTCAGTTTCTCCTTTTACCATTGGGAAAATACAAAAATTGTTGCTGAAAAATCATTTTTGTGACTAAAAAGTTAAATGTTCATTTTTTCCTTCCATGTTGCTTCTGCTGCTGTGAAGCACCTGAAGGGTTAATAAACTTCTGGAATGTGGTTTTGTGCACCTTGAGGAGTGCAGTTTTTAGAATGGTGTCACTTTTGGGTATTTTCAGCCATATAGACCCCTCAAACTGACTTCAAATGTGAGGTGGTCCCTAAAAAAAATGGTTTTGTAAATTTCGTTGTAAAAATGAGAAATCGCTGGTCAAATTTTAACCCTTATAACTTCCTAGCAAAAAAAAATTTTGTTTCCAAAATTGTGCTGATGTAAAGTAGACGTGTGGGAAATGTTATTTATTAACTATTTTGTGTCACATACCTCTCTGGTTTAACAGAATAAAAATTCAAAATGTGAAAATTGCGAAATGTTCAAACTTTTCGCCAAATTTCTGTTTTTATCACAAATAAACACAGAATTTATTGACCTAAATTTACCACTAACATGAAGCCCAATATGTCACGAAAAAACAATCTCAGAACCGCTAGGATCCGTTGAAGCGTTCCTGAGTTATTACCTCATAAAGGGACACTGATCAGAATTGCAAAAAACGGCAAGGTCTTTAAGGTCAAAATAGGCTGGGTCATGAAGGGGTTAATTTTGGGGGGGTGGGAGTAATCCTAGTAATGACACAATTGATTAAATATTGGGGTCAGTGGTCCACACTGCAGCTGCACACAGAGTGGGGAGTTTTTGTAGGTTGGGAATAGATGGGGACGGCGCTAGAAATGTGAGAAGTGAAATGTACTTTTGTTGTAATCTGTGCAGATGAGCCCTGGCTGGAGAAGTTGTCATGTCGGTCTGGGCCAGATAGAAATGTGAACGATCTGAATCAGAAAGAATGTCATGTGTAAGTTACTATATATAACAGTACTGTAATCACTTGTTCTGTGGAACTGGTATCTATCAATATACGGTAACTGTTAGGTTGTAATATTGCTCTTCTTAGGTAACTTTTTTTTAAAATTTAGTAGCAGCTAAATGTAATTCAGTCATAGTACAGGGTGTATGGTGGTATCATTGGTCTTTGTACAGAATGTAGTTTCATATAGAGGTAATGGTGATATTATATTATGTATTCGCTGTGTAGTGGTGACAGTAGTAGGCACTGTGTAGCCGTATTGTATGTATGTTTGTAAGTAAGCTCCGTTATGGCACCATATCTAAGCAGTAAACTTGGTTCTAGTACTGTATCAATGTAGTAATCTAGATTATGGTACCATATGTATGCGCTTCAATCCTGCCCTTCAAGAGGTAGTCACCGGGAATGGTTTTCACTTCACAGGTGTGCCCTGTCAGGTTTAATAAGTGGGATTTCTTGCTTTATAAATGGTGTTGGGACCATCAGTTGTGTTGAGCAGAAGTCTGGTGGATACACAGCTGATAGTCCTACTGAATAAACTGTTAGAATTTGTATTAAGGCAAGAAAAAAGCAGCGAAATAAAGAAAAACGAGTGGCCATCATTATTTTAAGAAATGAAGGTCAGTCAGTCCGAAAAATTGGGAAAACTTTGAAAGTGTCCCCAAGTGCAGTTGCATAAACCATCAAGCGCTACAAAGAAACTGGCTCATATGAGGACCGCCCCAGGAAAGGAAGACCAAGAGTCACCTCTGCTTCTGAGGATAAGTTTATCCAAGTCACCAGCCTCAGAAACCGCAGGTTAACAGCAGCTCAGATCAGAGACCAGATCAATGCCACACAGAGTTCTAGCAGCAGATACATCTCTACAACAACTGTTAAGAGGAGACTTTGTGCAGCAGGCCTTCATGGTAAAATAGCTGCTAGGAAACCACCGCTAATGACAGGCAACAAGCAAAAGACACTTGTTTGGGCTAAAGAACACAAGGAATGGACATTAGACCAGTGGAAATATGTGCTTTGGTCAGATGAGTACAAATTTGAGATCTTTGGTTCCAAACACCGTGTCTTTGTGCGACACAGAAAAGGTGAACAGATGAACTCTACATGCCTGGTTCCCACCGTGAAGCATGGAGGAGGAGGTGTGATGGGTGCTTTGCTGGTGACACTGTTAGGGATTTATTCAAAATTGAAGGCATACTGAACCAGCATGGCTACCACAGCATCTTGCAGTGGCATGCTATTCCATCCGGTTTGCGTTTCGTTGGACCATCATTTATTTTTCAACAGGACAATGACCCCAAACACACATCCAGGCTGTGTGGGGGCTATTTGACCAAGAAGGAGAGTGATGGGGTGCTACAATCGCCAGACCTGAACCCAATCGAGATGGTTTGGGGTGAGCTGGACCGCAGAGTGAAGGCAAAAAGGCCAACAAGTGCTAAGCATCTCTGGGAACTCCTTCAAGATTGTTGGCAGACCATTTCCGGTGACTACCACTTGAAGCTCATCAAAAGAATGCCAAGAGTGTGCAAAGCAGTAATCAAAGCAAAAGGTGACTACTTTGAAGAACATAGAATGTAAGACATATTTTCAGTTGTTTCACACTTTTTTGGTAAGTGTATAATTCCACAAGTGTTAATTCATAGTTTTGATGCCTTCAGTGTGAATTTACAATTTTAATAGTCAAGAAAATACAGAAAAATGAGGTGTGTCCAAACTTTTGGTCTGTACTGTGTATATATATATATATATATAGAGAGAGAGAGAGAGAGAGAGAGAGAGAAATAGAGCGAAAACCTCCATGATATCAATTTGATAGTGCATTACCCCTCTATAAAGTCATGTGTAAGGCCACATCTATAACATGGGATCCAATTTTGATCTCCACATTCTAAAAACAATATTGGAAACCTACAGTCATTAAATGCGGAAGAAAGGAGATTCCAGCGTAAAAATAGGAAAGGATTATTTACGGCTAGAGCAGTCGGACTCTGGAATGCCCTACAACAGTAGGCTGTAATGGCAGACACTATCACAGCATTTACAAAAGGGCCGGATGCTTTTCTCACAACAAATGACTTTCTGGGATATAAATAATGTAGCGATGGAGAATGTATAACAGGCAGGCAAAGGCTGAACTTTTTTTAATCTTTTTTTTTTAAATTAAATTATGTAATACTAGATGGCAGCCCGATTCTAAAGAATCGGGAGTCTAGAATCCATATATACTTGAAATTCGGCAGGAGCTTGAAGAGCAACGTCACTGGGCCCGCCTCCACGCAGTAGAAACTTGCTGTGAGGTAAAAATTCAAAAATCACACCAAAATGGCGGGCGGAGTGTGTCACAGTACGGCACGTTTCTGATTGGTCGCTCGCAGCAGGCGGCAACCAATCAGACACTGGACACTGTTGACGTCACTTATCTCCGGACATTACCTCCGGACATTACCTCCGGACATTAGCTCCGGACATTATCTCCGGACATTATCTCCGCACATTAGCTCCGGACATTAGCTCCGGACAAAGCCACGGAAGTTGGCACAAATTGCAGGAAGTAGTATTCTAGGCAATTAATCTCCGGACATTAGCTCCGGACATTAGCTCCGGACAAAGCCACGGAAGTTGGCACAAATTGCAGGAAGTAGTATTCTAGGCAATTATATATTAGACTAGATGGCAGCCCGATTCTAAAGAATCGGGAGTCTAGAATCCATATATACTTGAAATTCGGCAGGAGCTTGAAGAGCAACGTCACTGGGCCCGCCTCCACGCAGTAGAAACTTGCTGTGAGGTAAAAATTCAAAAATCACACCAAAATGGCGGGCGGAGTGTGTCACAGTACGGCACGTTTCTGATTGGTCGCTCGCAGCAGGCGGCAACCAATCAGACACTGGACACTGTTGACGTCACTTATCTCCGGACATTAGCTCCGGACATTAGCTCCGGACATTAGCTCCGGACAAAGCCACGGAAGTTGGCACAAATTGCAGGAAGTAGTATTCTAGGCAATTAATCTCCGGACATTAGCTCCGGACATTGGCTCCGGACATTAGCTCCGGACAAAGCCACGGAAGTTGGCACAAATTGCAGGAAGTAGTATTCTAGGCAATTATATATTAGATATGGACTGTAGTGGCAATGATCAGAATTTGCATACCGGTGTTTTAAAAAATTACAGTGGGTAATTCTACCTAGCAAATACAATTGTTTGAATAATTTTTGTTTTTTGGGGGCCAAATGTATCATGAGCAAATCAGCGTGAATTTTACCAATGTGTTAGTACTACGTGGCCCTAAAATGTAACAGGGGAAAATTATTGATGAACTTTTTTTTTTAAGAAATATGGGTTATTTGCACCACTATTACTGGGATGAGAACACAAGGTTGGTTTAGGATGTGGCTTGGATTGGGGATAGGATTAGGCTGCATCTAAAAACCTGGCATAATCATCTATAGATCAATGATGAAATGTCAGTATGGGTTCGAGTAGAGATCCGATGTAGCGCTAATAGGCCCACTAGAAACATAAGCCATAGTCCTAGTGTTACCAAAGATTGTGAACTAGGTATATCATTTTTTAACCCCTTCCCGACCTTTGACGCCAAGTAGGCGTCATGAAAGTCGGTGCCAATCCGACATGTGACGCCTATGTGGCATCATGGAGGAATCGCGTCCCTGCAGATCGGGTGAAAGGGTTAACTCCAATTTCACCCGCTCTGCAGGGCCAGGCTGAGTGGTACTTCAACCCGGGGGGGGGGGTTTGGGGGTATGTATAATAAAGGGGTATTGGGGGCTGTAGGACCATCATTCTGTATATACAGAGCTGTGTGAGTGCTCAGAGGACATTATTTGTTATGAATGGGCACATTATTAGTTTTGATAGGGGCACTCAGGATCCTTTTTTTTGGGGGGACAGTGTTACTTTAAGTGAGCACTCAAGGGTATTTGTTGCTGGAAGGGGGCACTTGGGATATTATATCCTCCAAAGGCCCATACATGTCATTGCACAGTAGGGGCATTACTACTTTCTGTGGGATACTTTAACCCCTTCCCGACCTTTGACGCATACGCTGTGTCATGAAAGTCGGTGCCATTCCGACCCATGACGCAGCATATGCGTCATGGAAAGATCGCGTCCCTGCAGATCGGGTGAAAGGGTTAACTCCCATTTCACCCGATCTGCAGGGACAGGGGGAGTGGTAGTTTAGCCCAGGGGGAGTGGCTTCACCCCCCGTGGCTACGATCGCTCTGATTGGCTGTTGAAAGTGAAATTGCCAATGAGAGCGATTTGTAATATTTCACCTATAAAAACTGGTGAAATATTACAATCCAGCCATGGCCGATGCTACAATATCATCGGCCATGGCTGGAAACAGTGATGTGCCCCACCGCCACCGATCTCCTCCCCAGTCCTCCGGTCCTGTGCTCTGCTCCCCTCCGTCGTCCTATCTGCTCCCCTGTCCTCCTGCCCGCTCCCCCTGTACTCTGATGCCACCCCCTGTCCTCGATCCCTCCCATCTTCTGATCTCCCCCCTCATACTTACCGAGCCTCCCGCTGTCCGTCCGTCTTCTCCATGGGCGCCGCCATCTTCCAAAATGGCGGGCGCATGCGCAGTGCGCCCGCTGAATCTGCCGGCCGGCAGATTCGTTCCAGGTATATTTTGATCACTGTGATAGGTTTTATCACAGTGATCAAAATAAAAAAATAGTAAATGCCCCCCCCCCCCCTTTATCACCCCCATAGGTAGGGACAATAATAAAATAACGAAAATATATATATTTTTTCCACTAGGGTTAGGGTTAGAACTAAGGTTAGGGTTAGGGTTAGGGTTACGGTATGTGCACACGGTGCAGATTTAGCTGCGGATCCACAACAGATTGGCCGTGGATCCACAGCAGATTGGCCGCGGATCTGCAGCGGATTGGCCGCTGCGAATTCGTAGCAGTTTTCCATCAGGTTTACAGTACCATGTAAACCTATGGAAAACCAAATCTGCTGTGCCCATGGTGCGGAAAATACCGTGCGGAAACGCTGCGTTGTATTTTCTGCAGCATGTCAATTTTGTGCGGATTCCGCAGCGTTTTACACCTGTTCCTCAATAGGAATCCGCAGGGGAAATACGCACATAAAAACACTGGAAATCCGCTGTAAACCGCAGGTAAAACGCAGTCCCTTTTACCTGCGAATTTTTCAAAAATCGTGCAGAAAAATCTCACACGAATCCGCAACTTGGGCACATAGCCTTAGGGTTAGGGTTGGAATTAGAATTAGGATTAAGATTAGGCTTGTGGTTAGGGTTATGGATAGGGTTAGGGGTGTGTTGGGGTTAAAGTTGTGGTTAGGGTTGGGATTAGGGTTAAGATTAGGGTTACGGGTGTGTTGGAGTTAGGGTTGTGGTTAGGGGTGTGTTGGGGTTAGGATTGTGATTAGGGTTATGGCCACCATTGATTCCAGCCAATCTTGCGTTCAAAAAGTCAAATGGTGCTCCCTCCCTTCCGAGCCCCGACGTGCGCCCACACAGTGGTTTACCTCCACATATGGGGTACCAGCGTACTCAGGACAAACTGGGCAACAACTATTAAGGTCCAATTTCTCCTGTTACCCTTGCGAAAATAAAAAATTGCATGCTAAAACATAATTTTTGAGGAAAGAAAAATTATTTTTTATTTTCACGGCTCTGCGTTATAAACTTCTGTGAAGCACTTGGGGGTTGAAAGTGCTCACCACACATCTAGATAAGTTCCTTGGGGGGTCTAGTTTCCAAAATGGGGTCACTTGTGGGGGGTTTCTACTGTTTAGGCACATCAGGGGCTCTGCAAACGCAATGTAATGCCCGCAGACCATTCCATCAAAGTCTGCATTTCAAAAGTCACTACTTCCCTTCTGAGCCCCGACCTGTGCCGAAACAGTGGTTCCCCCCACATATGGGGCATCAGCGTACTCAGGACAAACTGGACAACAACTTTTGGGGTCCAATTTCTCCTGTTACTCTTGTGAAAATAAAAAATTGCAGGCTAAAAAATAATTTTTGGGGAAAGAAAAATGATTTTTTATTTTCACGTCTCTGCGTTATAAACTTCTATGAAGCACTTGGGGGTTTAAAGTGGTCACCGCACATTTAGATTAGTTCCTTGGGGGGTCTAGTTTCGAAAATGGGGTCACATGTGGGGGAGCTCCAATGTTTAGGCACACAGGGGCTCTCCAAACACGACATGGTGTCCGCTAACGATTGGAGCTAATTTTTCATTCAAAAGTCAAATGGCGCTTCTTCCCTTCTGAGCCTTGCTGTGTGCACAAACAGTGGTTTGTGACCACATATGAGGTATCGATGTACTCAGGAGAAATTGCCCAAGACATTTTATGATCCATTTTATCCTTTTGCCCTTGTGAAAATGAAAAAATTGAGGCTAAAATAAATTTTTTGTGAAAAAAAAGTACTTTTTCATTTTTACGGATCAATTTGTGAAGCACCTGGGGGTTCAAAGTGCTCACTATACATCTAGATAAGCTCCTTGGGGGGTCTAGTTTCCAAAATTGGGTCATTTGTGGGGAAGCTCCAATGTTTAGGCACACAGGGGCTCTCCAAACGCGACATGGTGTCCGCTAAAGATTGGAGCCAATTTTTCATTGAAAAAGTCAAATGGCGCTCCTTCCCTTCAGAGCCCTGTCGTGCGCCTAAACAGTGGTCCCCCCCCCACATATGAGGTATCGGCGTACTCAGGACAAATTGTACAATAACGTTTGGGGTCCAGTTTCTCTTTTTACCCTTGGGAAAATAAAAAAAATTGTTGCTAAAACATCATTTTTGTGACTAAAATTTTAAATGTTCATTTTTTCCTTCCATGTTGCTTCTGCTGCTGTGAAGTACCTGAAGGGTTAATAAACTTCTTGAATGTGGTTTTGAGCACCTTGAGGGGTGCAGTTTTTAGAATGGTGTCACTTTTGGGTATTTTCAGCCTTACAGACCCCTCAAACTGACTTCAAATGTGAGGTGGTCCCTAAAAAAAATGGTTTTGTAAATTTCGTTGTAAAAATGAGAAATTGCTGGTCAAATTTTAACCCTTATAACTTCCTAGCAAAAAAAAATTTTGTTTCCAAAATTGTGCTGATGTAAAGTATACATGTGGGAAATGTTATTCATTAACTATTTTGTGTCACATAACTCTCTGGTTTAACAGAATAAAAATTCAAAATTTGAAAATTGCAAAATGTTTAAAATGTTAGCCAAATTTCCATTTTTTCACAAATAAACTCAAAAATTATTGATCTAAATTTACCACTAACATGAAGCGCAATATGTCACAAAAAACAGTCTCAGAACCGTTCCGATCCGATGAAGCGTTCTCGAGTTATTACCTCATGAAGGGACACTGGTCAGAATTGCAAAAAACGGCCAGGTCATTAAGGTCAAAATAGGCTGGGTCATGAAGGGGTTAATATTAAGGACCAGGGATTGATAGTAGGAAAACAAAATGAATAACTGAGTGCTACTATATAAAATACCATATAAAATACTATTTCAAGTTTGTTACAAATGTCAGGACGATCATCAGAAAGTGTGTGCAGTGTGCACATAAATCCACGCCAGGCATGAAGGCGTTAAATCTGAATGTCAGGACTCAGGACCTGTAACACTCAATGCTAAAAATTGCAAGTTTTGCTGGAGGGAAACAGATTTCTAGAGATACATTAACTGGTACAGTGTTATTTTTATGGTCTAATTACATTGAAGGTACTTGCTACAGACAGTAGCTCACAGAGTCATTGCTGAACTATAATAAAAATTATTTTTATGACTTTGGTTTATATTCACCCATCAGTTCAACATGCATTCATCATCTCCTTACAGAACCATCCGTACGAAGTGCATGCGCATAAATCTTCAAGGAGGTATATATACCATGAATGTACTCCATCCTGAGCATAAGCCATAAATTGACGTTATCAGTTATTTTTGCATGCTTAGACATGACATCATTCCCTTACGATATCTGAGAAATCACATTGCTTGTGCCGTAAAAATATGAGATTGAATATAGATCCTCCATAGACTGACGCTATTTGGATAAAATTATCGTCCCAGACCTTTTAATGAATGATTTCCGTTTTTTCATTCGGTCCTGTAGCTACAGGTGTATAAAATCCAGCCAGAATAAAAAGGATGGATTTTATACTGGAATGTCAGATAAATAAATCCTAATGATATTATATTTACCTATAAATTGGAAAATGTCACCATGCCATTCCTTCATATTCTTTTGACGAGAGATGATGATAATTGGAGAATAACTTCTAGTTTATACAGAAAACCTATAACGGGGAATTCAATGCTCCACGTAGAAAGCAGTTTCCCAAATATAGCTGAAAAACTACCTATTGGAGATTGAAAAATTGAAGTAAGCCTAATATAGGAGTGTCGTAGGATTCATAATGGATTGAAAATAAAAAGAGGCAATAAACAAGGGGCATTAAAGCACCACTCCAGAGGCTGTTTTATTGCTCTGCTGGAGTGGTGCCTTAAATGTAATTCCCTTGCCCCCTGTCTCATAATCATATGCCGCCTTCATCCGTTTCCAGTGTCGCTCCGTCTGTCTCCAGCGAAGTGACCTCCTGGCAGCTTTAGTGTTTGATGGAGCGGTGCGGAGGTCACTTTTCAATAAATCTCTGAGAGCCACATTCTTGCATTGAGCTCTTGTGATGTATCTTCTGACTTCCGGCCAGTCAGAAGGTAAAGGTACAAGATGGCGCCGCGAGACCGGAGCAGAGTCAGTTAAAGTTTGAAGCCGCCGGCTGGTGAGTATAAGAATGGGGACAGTGGGCTTACATTTAAAGCGCCACTCCAGCGCTGAAAAAGAAACCTACTGGAGTGGTGCTTTAAATAGAGCTAAAATATAGAAAATTGCAAAAGAAATATTCTATATTTTTAAGGAGTAAACCGAGGCAAAATAAATATAGATTAACATTTTGTACTAATTACAAAATGAGAGTTATGTACCAAAAAGGCCCTACTATTAAAAATACTCATTATTGCTATTCATTTTATGGTATGAATATACAGATAAAATTTGAGTCATTCGATATGGACTATTAAAGTAATGTTGAAATACTTTGAGAATGACACAAATTTTGGTTTTCATTCAGCTTGATATTTCAGCGGAACTAGATATTTTAGTCAGATGTTTCTATGGTTACTGTAGTACAGTTATCAGTATTTCACAAATTTTTACACATTTATTGACAAATCCATCAAGTTTATGGAAAGACTGCTGCCAAATGCTGACTGATGACAACCCATTCTTGCCTAATTAATGCTTGAAATTTATCATAATTTTCATGTTTTTGATTGTTCACCTTGTTTTGGAGGATTTATCTCAGGTCCTCAATTGGATTGAGATCTGGGAAGTTTCTTGGTCATGTACTCATAAATTCAAGATTTTGTTCACTGAGCCACTTATCATTTTTGACTTGTGACCTGGTGCTCCATCATCCTGGAAAAAGCATTGATCACTATATTTTTATTTGACTGTTGGGAGAAGTTGCTCTTGCAGGATGTCTAGATATCATTCTTTTGTAAAATTGTGAGTGAGCCTACTACCCTGGATACAATGAACCCACAGATGAATTGCCTTCATGATGCTTTACTTTTGGCATGACACAGGACTCATGGTAGCGCTCACCTTTTCTTCTCCAGGCAATCATTATTTCATATGTCCCATAAAGTTTAATGGAGGCTTCATCAGAGAAAACAACTTTACAGAAAGTCCAGGGATTGGACTGCAGAAGACTGGGGTAAAGTTATTTTCTCCACTAAAGCCCACTTCAGACTGTTTTGGACATCTGAAATCATGATTGTCCAGAGAAGAAAAGGTGAACGCTACCATGAGTCCTGTCTGCCAACAGTAACGCTTCCTGAGACTATTTGTTTTTATGCTCATACTTTTTAATATCAGTAGTGTTTTTAATAGGGTATTTTTGGTACATAAGACTTGTTTTTGAGATATTGGCAATAATTTATTGATTATCACTAAAGTAATTATATACAAACTACAGTACCAATTGTTATAAAATAATTAATGTAAGTTAAAAAGAAATAACCTTTGTGGTATAGAGATCCTGAGCTATATGAATAGCAAATCGAGAACCAACTCTCAGAAATATAATTACACCTAGCCTGTTAACTTCTGATAAAAAAAAGTCAGTGCAGTTCTGGGTAAAATGAATGATTACTTCAAATATGGCAAGAATACATGTGGGGTATGCAAAAATATTAAGAAAACAAAGGATTTTATATCTTGTGTCATGCTAATAACTCTCACTCCTTCTCAGCGTCGTCTTACTCACTGCGTACACCGCTCTGCTCCTCCCAGTGTTGGGCCATCACGTTGAACTACCTCTTGCAACACTCCCTGTATTGCTACATCCTCATGTGGCTGAGGGTCTCCACCTTGCAATAAGGAGACACAGCAAGACTCTGCAGGAATTTAACCCTTTTGTTACAGCAGGGAATATAGTAGGAAGATCCTCCCTCCGCACCTTGCCTGAACTTGGGTTTTGTTGCAGTTATTCTCCAGTTTCATGTCTAGGTGCATTCTTGTTTTGACTCTCCTCTTACTGAACTAAATAGCAAAGCCACTAGAGACTCAAGGTCTACAAAAATTCAATTTTCATCAGCAGAAAAAAAGGCAGCAACACTTACCTGCCCAGATCTTAAAACAAATGCACTGCAGGGTGCAGCCAGCCCATAAAGCAAGAAGTTAGCAACACAGGTGCAAAATACCAGATCAACAGCCACTCTCCACATACCCACTCCTGGAGGGGGTGACTGCCCAGTATACAATTGCACAATAAAGGCCCACATAGGGCGTTGTTCACACAATGGTACTGCATAGTGTCTGGTTCACAGCCTATTAGTCACGCCCCTACTTTTCAATTTGGCCGGCTGGCCAGTACACTCTCAATGCATCCCAGTGCAAATACCCCTCATAGCAAAGCCACTAGAGCAGTGTTTCCCAACTTCGGTCCTCAAGAGCCACCAACAGGTTATGTTTTCAGGATTTCCTTAGTATTGCACTGGTTACAATTGCATCACCTGGACAGGTAAGCATTCAATCACCTGTACAATACTAAGGAAATCCTGAAAACATGACCTGTTGGTGGCTTTTGAGGACCGGAGTTGGGGAACACTGCACTAGAGACTCAAGGTCTACAAAAACACTTTCGAACTCGCATGAGGGGTGTTCACACTGGGATGCATTGAGAGTGTACTGGCCAGCCCACCTAATCAAAAAGTAGGGGTGTGACTAATAGGCTGTGAACCAGACACTATGCAGTACCATTGTGTGAACAACGCCCAATGTGGGCCTTTATTGTGCAATTGTATACTGGGCAGTCACCCCCTCCAGGAGTGGGTATGTGGAGAGTGGCTGTTGATCTGGTATTTTGCACCTGTGTTGCTAACATCTTGCTTTTTGGGCTGGTTGCACCCTGCAGTGCATTTGTTCTAAGATCTGGGCAGGTGAGTGTTGCTGCCTTTTTCTCTCCTCTTACTGACCTGACTTGTTTACCCGTTTAGTCTGATCTCTCCGCTTCTGACTCCAGCTCCATATTTTGAACCTGTGCTGCCACCCCAACCTTGAACAGTCTAACCCCGTCTCTGTCTTCCTCTGTGCCTTTCTGCCTTGACCTGTAGGTCAGCTGCTGCAGGTCCGGGCACTGCCCCGTAGTGGACCTGGTGACTACCCTAATGGCCCAAGCCTATCCTCACCATCAGAGTCTCTCGTGAAGACCAGGTAGTCACATAAAAATAAAATATAGAAAGGAAAAAGAAAAGAAAAATTGTGTATGTATATCTCATAGCGTATTTGTGCATCTGAGTATTAATTTAATAGTAAAGGTATAGGTCCTATTTTTTCTTTTTTATGTAGTACATGTCAAGGGGTATTGCCCCCTCCAGGGCCCACCACCCTTATCCACCCATCATTCCCGCATATGGCTTTAATTGCGAGCTATGTCTGGTTTCCTTTTCACTCCCCATTCACATGAAGCTGTTTTGGCACACAGAGAGGTAAGACTTTAGTGATAGGGACCATCCATATTAAAAGGTCATTTTGACGTGACTGGATAGCTTTATGCTCTTTGATCAAAAAACACTAAGTACCTTCACATTTTAATGAATACATGAACTCCAAGATTGTAAATGTTAGTCGCATTGTTCTGACACATCATGTATCTATAGGCATTTGCTTAATCATGCCTCCCCAGTGTAAGCCCGACCAGTGCTGCAGTCGGTCCACACCCAGCACCATCACATCTTGCACTATAAAAATGGATACTTTAAATATTTTACTGCTAATAAGAATGTCTGATATCCGATACAGTGTGAATTGTGCACATACCAATACATGGGTTGCACCACTATGACTGTGAGTGGTACTGTATATGAATTAGTGTTTCTTTGTCATTCTCTAGAATATTGCACTAGTGAAGTTATAATGCTCTGCACTGCAGTAGGTAATTTTATTAAAATGTTAAACGAAATGACAGGCGCAGTGTCAGACAGCTCGCCCTGGAGCGGTGAAGGGCAAGGACGTGCTCTATTTATTATATTACATATTTAAAAGTGTTTATTGATCACTTTTCTTTAAAGTGAAAGACTTTAAGCCCATTACATTTATATGCATTTCCTTGATTAGTTCAAAATGAGGAACAATTATACGTTTGTTATTTTGGCAATCGACAATCCTATTGCTCACAAGCAGGGCCAGACTGGCCATCTGGCAATTCTGGCAAATACCAGAAGGGCCTGTCTGGTCATGGGCTGCCTTGTCTGCTACGTTGTTAAAAGAATCAGGGTTCTTAAGACACCCATACTGTTAAGAGTTGTAACGGAGCACAAAGTCACTGACTCCGTCACTTACCCCATCAGGCCATGGGTTTCATTAGAAATATTGATCTTGTGGGAGATCTTGCTTTCCTCCATCCAGGGTAATATTAGTAATAGATCCCATCTAGTGCTTGGGGACAGGGACGGCACGGGCCTGTGTGATTTCAAATGCCAGGGCTGAATTTCAGTCCCAGTCCATACCTGCTCACAAGTGATAATGATTAGTTATTTATGCTGTTAGTGAGATGCCAATAAGATGGCACTATGGTCGGGCTTTGGACTCTATGAATAGAAAAAGTGAATATGTGATGTAGAAGAATATGAGTCTATAGGTGAACCATGTGATAAGCAGTAGACATGGCCAAACCGTGGGTCACAATAATTTTGAAGGAATATTCTCAAGTTTGGATACTATCCCTTATCCCTGGGTTAGGGGATAACATTTGATTGCTGAGAGGTCTACAGGTCCTTCTCAAAAAATTAGCATATATTGTTAAATTTCATTATTTACCATAATGTAATGATTACAATTAAACTTTCATATATTATAGATTCATTATCCACCAACTGAAATTTGTCAGATCTTTTATTGTTTTAATACTGATGATTTTGGCATACAACTCCTGATAACCCAAAAAACCTGTCTCAATAAATTAGCATATTTCACCCATCCAATCAAATAAAAGTGTTTTTTAATAACAAACAAAAAAAACCAACAAATAATAATGTTCAGTTATGCACTCAATACTTGGTCGGGAATCCTTTGGCAGAAATGACTGCTTCAATGCGGCGTGGCATGGAGGCAATCAGCCTGTGACACTGCTGAGATGTTATGGAGGCCCAGGATGCTTCAATAGCGGCCTTAAGCTCATCCAGAGTGTTGGGTCTTGCGTCTCTCAACTTTCTCTTCACAATATCCCACAGATTCTCTATGGGGTTCAGGTCAGGCCAATTGAGCACAGTAATAACATGGTCAGTAAACCATTTACCAGTGGTTTTGGCACTGTGAGCAGGTGCCAGGTCGTGCTGAAAAATGAAATCTTCATCTCCATAAAGCATTTCAGCCGATGGAAGCATGAAGTGCTCCAAAATCTCCTGATAGCTAGCTGCATTGACCCTGCCCTTGATGAAACACAGTGGACCAACACCAGCAGCTGACATGGCACCCCACACCATCACTGACTGTGGGTACTTGACACTGGACTTCAGGCATTTTGGCATTTCCTTCTCCCCAGTCTTCCTCCAGACTCTGGCACCTTGATTTCCGAATGACATGCAAAATTTGCTTTCATCAGAAAAAAGTATTTGGGACCACTTAGCAACAGTCCAGTGCTGCTTCTCTGTAGCCCAGGTCAGGCGCCTCTGCCGCTGTTTATGGTTCAAAAGTGGCTTTACCTGGGGAATGCGGCACCTGTAGCCCATTTCCTGCACACGCCTGTGCACGGTGGCTCTGGATGTTTCCACACCAGACTCAGTCCACTGCTTCCTCAGGTTCCCCAAGGTCTGGAATCGGTCCTTCTCCACAATCTTCCTCAGGGTCCGGTCTCCTCTTCTCGTTGTACAGCGTTTTCTGCCACATTGTTTCCTTCCAACAGACTTACCATTGAGGTGCCTTGATACAGCACTCTGGGAACAGCCTATTTGTTGAGAAATTTCTTTCTGGGTCTTACCCTCTTGCTTGAGGGTGTCAATGATGGCCTTCTTGACATCTGTCAGGTCGCTAGTCTTAGGGTACCGTCACACTATAACATTTCGATCGCTACGACGGTACGATTCGTGACGTTCCAGCGATATCGTTACGATATCGCTGTGTCTGACACGCAGCAGCGATCAGGGATCCTGCTGAGAATCGTACGTCGTAGCAGATCGTATGGAACTTTCTTTCATCGCTGGATCTCCCGCTGTCATCGCTAGATCGGTGTGTGTGACACCGATCTAGCGATCTAGCGATGCGATCCAGCGATGCGTTCGCTTGTAACCAGGGTAAACATCGGGTAACTAAGCGCAGGACCGCGCTTAGTTACCCGATGTTTACCCTGGTTACAAGCGTAAAACTAAAAAAAAACAAACAGCACATACTTACATTCTGGTGTCCGTCAGGTCCCTTGCCGTCTCTGCTTCCCGCACTGTGACTGCCGGCCGTAAAGTGAAAGCAGAGCACAGCGGCTGTGCTTTCACTTTCACTTTACGGCCGGCAGTCACTGAGTGCGGGAAGCAGACTGCAAGGGACCTGACGGACACCAGAATGTAAGTATGTGCTGTTTGTTTTTTTTTAGTTTAACGCTTGTAACCAGGGTAAACATCGGGTAACTAAGCGCGGTCCTGCGCTTAGTTACCCGATGTTTACCCTGGTTACCCAGGGACCTCGGCATCGCTGGTCGCTGGAGAGCTGTCTGTGTGACAGCTCCCCAGCGACCACACTACGATTTACCTACGATCACGGCCAGGTCATATCGCTGGTCGTGATTGTAGGTAAATCGTATAGTGTGACGGTACCCTTACCCATGATGGGGGTTTTGAGTAATGAACCAGGCAGGGAGTTTATAAAAGCCTCAGGTATCTTTTGCATGTGTTTAGAGTTAATTAGTTGATTCAGAAGATTAGGGTAATAGGTCGTTTAGAGAACTTTTTCTTGATATGCTAATTTATTGAGACAGGTTTTTTGGGTTATCAGGAGTTGTATGCCAAAATCATCAGTATTAAAACAATAAAAGACCTGACAAATTTCAGTTGGTGGATAATGAATCTATAATATATGAAAGTTTAATTGTAATCATTACATTATGGTAAATAATGAAATTTAACACTATATGCTAATTTTTTGAGAAGGACCTGTAACTGCTTGGAACCCCACTGATCCTGTGAAGTGGGGCTCTGAAGAGCCACATGTGAATGGAGAAGAGATAGATCATGCGCACTGACGCTCCATTCATTCTTATGGGAGTGCCGAAGACCAACTGAATACAGTGCTCATCAGCAGTCTCCGGCTGTCCTATCGAGAATGAATGGCGGGCAGTGAACATGATTGACCACTGCTCTATTTATACAGAGCTCTTTAGAGCCGCAGTAAGGGCCCCCAGTTAGTGAGAAGATATCCTCTATCCAAAAGTTGAGTATATCCATTTAAGAGTGATTTGGTACTATGATGCCATAGCCAACTTAGACTATGCACCAATATTTTTACTTTTAATAATTACTGTAGATTATTTTATATCATGTTCTTCATAGACAAACAACGTATAACAACAAGTTAGAGCCTTTAGGTATCCAAGAAGTATTGTTTCTCCTTGTGTAGAGTGACATGATAAGCATGTCGAGGTGAGGAGACTTAAAGCTGCAATGCTCCTCTGGGAAATATGTATAAACTATAACATGTCATCCCTATCCAAGGTCCTGAAACTCAGGATAAAATAGAGTCTAAAGAACCAGTAAAAGGTTTAATTTCCTGCACTTTTGTCCTGCCGGAAACTTGTGCATGGAGCCTGTATGAAAGCACCAGGATAGTTTGCAGCATCTACTTCATACAGAAACATTTTACATGTTACGTATGTATGGGTGTTATGGTAAAATGTTCCTTCATTTGCACTCAGTGGAGCATAACAGTCCAAAATATTAAAGCAAAAGAACATTGCAATATAAGATATGTTTCCTATCGATACAGGTCTGTTAGTGCCCCCACACCCAACCAGCCCAAAAATGTATGTAATATTCATGTATCCTTTATGCAAACATGATTGACCTTAAATCATAAACATTTTTCCATAAACTCCTGTATACTCCTGTATAATACTCCAGTATTGCAGCTCAGGTCCATTTTGTTTGAAAGCTGCCAAACAAGACACAATCTGTGGGCAAGGATGCTATTATAACAGATATAAAATCTTTGGCTCCTTGTCCTCATAACCAATTCCCAATCTCCATTATTACATATTTCAGATGACTTTTATAAAAAGTCTGTAAAATTTATCAGATTTTCTTTCTTTTTAGTATTTATTTTTCACTTAAATAAATTGCATATATCAAACTGATATATGACTCTTGCACATTAAAAATATTAAAGGGATTTGTAGTTGGGAAAGAGACAAAACTAGTGATAGCAGCAGTCCTTAATGGAGATATCCAAAATGGCGTAAATATCCTGGACTGTACCTATGCTATACTTAGAGATCATAAGACTTTTATTTCTTTCTTCTAATAGTTTATTGTGCAGCTACTGATAATTAGAATCATAAAAGGCCATAACTGTAGCTTGAACCTATTAAATAAAGATATGCACCCTTGAGAACTCCCAAGACATTGTCTATATAAGCATGTATGACTTCCTTAATAAACAGAGTGTTGCTTTTGATTCCAAACAAGTGTGGTCATCCTCGGTGCACGCAGGCACCTCCATGTGAGATCATCTTCTGCAGCAGATGATTAAACGGATTGCATACCCTTAGCGTGTGCCCCCACAGCACAGTGCACATGACAGACCCTGTAATACTGCTGCATGTTGTGAAAACACATAGTGGAAGCAGCCTCACGCCCCACTCTGATGGCCTCCAGACTGGCACTGAAAAGCAGAGTTGAGGGTTCATCTGCTGGTTATTTTCTAAAATACAAAAGTTCAGGACTGACTTGTCAAATTAAAACACTTTACACCACGATCTCATGAGTGCAGGGATGTAAAATATTAACAATGTTAAAAATCTAAAGAAGTTAAAAATTCATCGCCTCCATAGCACAAAGTCTGAACCTGGATCTGTTACACTACAAATGAATGCAAACGTAAAATTAGTCACTGCAAATATGTGTGTACAGAATGTCATAATGTAGCAGTCAGGACATGAAGCGTCACTGGCATTTAGCTTTCAGATGTAATTCCATTTCATTTTTGACAGGTCCTTTGGTCATTTGCTCAGGGGGTAGGGTATTTAATAAAGTATGTTATGTTGAAGTAAGTATAAAGTAAGTATGTTAAATTGAAGTAGAATATTTTGTTCTCAATGGAGAATTGCTGCTGCCAGAGGTGTCTTACTCCCCTTCTCCCCATTCAGAAATTTCAATAGATGACACCTCCACATAGACATGCACCAAGAACCAATGTGTATATCCGTCATTCTGATTGGGTGAGCACTGCCTCTGTATCCACCCAATCAGCTGCAAGAGCCCAGATGGCATTCATATGTGGGTTCCTGTTGTTACTGATGGGATTAGTGAGGACACTGATCACTGCAATTTAGCCCCCTAGGTGCCCTATTGAATAGCAACTGCGTCTATTTTGTTAAGGTACCTTCACACATAACGATATTGTTAACGATATCGTTGCTTTTTGTGACGTAGCAACGATATCGTTAATAAAATCGTTATGTGTGACAGCGACCAACGATCAGGCCCCTGCTGGGAGATCGTTGGTCGCTGAAGAAAGTCCAGAACTTTATTTCGTCGCTGGATCTCCCGCTGACATCGCTGGATCGGCGTGTGTGACACCGATCCAGCGATGTCTTCACTGGTAACCAGGGTAAACATCGGGTAACTAAGCGCAGGGCCGCGCTTAGTAACCCGATGTTTACCCTGGTTACCAGCGTAAAAGTAAAAAAAACAAACAGTACATACTTACCTACCGCTGTCTGTCCTCCAGCGCTGTGCTCTGCACTCCTCCTGTACTGGCTGTGAGCGTCGGTCAGCCGGAAAGCAGAGCGGTGACGTCACCGCTCTGCTTTCCAGCCGCTGTGCTCACAGCCAGTACAGGAGGAGTGCAGAGCACAGCGCTGGAGGACAGACAGCGTTAGGTAAGTATGTACTGTTTGTTTTTTTTACTTTTAGGATGGTAACCAGGGTAAACATCGGGTTACTAAGCGCGGCCCTGCGCTTAGTTACCCGATGTTTACCCTGGTTACCGGGATCGTTGGTCGCTGGAGAGCTGTCTGTGTGACAGCTCTCCAGCGACCAAACAGCGACGCTGCAGCGATCCGGATCGTTGTCAGTATCGCTGCAGCGTCGCTTAATGTGAAGGGGCCTTTAGACTTGGGGTGGGAGCTCAACCCATCATTGTACCTCTTACCCATAACTTGATCTGATACTGTAATGCTGATGACTAGTGATGAGGGATCGTGCTCAGATAAGGTGTAATCCAAACATGCTCGGGTGCTAAACAAGTATCTTTTGCGTGCTCGAAAAATATGTTTGAGTCCTCACGACTGCATGTCTTACGGCTGTTAGACAACACATGTAGGGATTGCCTGTTTGTTAGGATATCCCTGCATATGTTGTGGCTATTGAACATCCACGAGACATGTAGCCACGAGGACTCGAACATATTATTCGAACACATAGAATACACTTGTTAGCGCCTGAGCATACTCTGATAACACCTTATCCCAGCACATTCACTCATCACTACTGATAACTTCTTTAGGTAGGCCAACAATATCTGTTTGGTGGTGGTCCGACCCCAGCACAGAGTCATATATTCGCTTGGATGTCATAGTCACCACCAACTGTCTCAAAAATGCCATATTTTGTCAGCTTCTCCTTACGGTCTACAGTCTTTCACTCTGTATTCTGTGATGTTGCTCACAGAGAAATATGCACATTTTTTCTAAACACTGTATGTGTTCTGTGGTGTGGAAAATAGTAAATCCTTTTAAAGAATGGCGAAAGTTCACGTTAGAAACTAGTAAATGTATTTTCCTGCCTTAGACTTTTGTATAATATTGCGCGCCCCCACCGATATTACTCATGACCCCCTGTAATTTTTGAGTCTTATGTTTCACAGCTAAATGGACTTCTAACCCAATTTGCGTAAGTGTAGTTATTGCGCAGCATCCGTGTGTTCATCTGACTTCTCTGCTTTTGTCAAGCAAATCAGCCTGAAAATTAGGTCAAAGAACAGGATAGATTTCAATTTGTATAAAAATTATTTGAAATGAATCCTGAGTTGTTAAATCCTTCTCATCGCTTCTTTCTGCCATCAATTTTCTGCATCTGCTCTGACACTAAGATGATGAAGTACAATACATATTGAAGACTCTCTGCTAGATCAATTGCAGGTCTAATTTCCATATGTTATATAAGCAAGCGGCAAAACTGCTTCTCCCGTGTAACACACAGCTACGAGGAACAACAGCTCCAGCTCCTGTGTGAAGAGCGAGATCTAACCGTTATTACTAAGTGCGAGCCTTCAATCTCGGCTGCCTTCAGACAAGGGATGGAAACGGAAAAGATTCCACTTGGCTTCACGTCGGTGTAGCTGTCTGCTTGCAGAGCTTCTCTAGGTGGCCACATCACATTTCATCTTCCCATCAAAGACCTAGTTGTGATACCAGTAGGGGAGTTTAACTGTAGATCAGTGATCCCCCAACCTTTCTTACCTTGAGAGCCACATTCAGCTCTGAGAGAGGGTTGTGAGTCACACCCAGAGCCTCCTCAAAGAGTGACCTTCAGCACCTGCCGTCCCCACAGTAGAGACACCAAGAGCCCCATTATCAGTCTAAAGACAGCCAAAGCTTCCCACCAAGCCACTATACTTGCATCAAGGGGTTCCCATCTTTACCTCATTCGGTATTCTTGCATCAAAGATTCCCGCCACACTATCACATCTTGCTTCAAGCACCCTCTCTATCTGCCACCATCATCCTATGTCTTGCCCATGTTGTAGAGGATAGAGTCTGACTGATTGAGTCTTTGGACAGGAATCTTTTACAAAGGTGACTATGTCAGACAGTTATAGAACCAGAAACACATGGGCTACTTGAACATTGAACAAGTCTGTAGGAACCTGTTCACACCACCAAGAAACTTACCTGCATTACAGACAACTGTCTTACATAAAGACACAAAAGAGCACAGTGAGGTCAAAAATACTCTGTTGTAAAAACAATCACAGTAATAAGCAAGTGCTAGTCAAAAGATGGAAAAAACAGGGTATTTAGTTGATACTTTTTTGCAAAATTGGTAGAGCAGCTTAGTATACATTTTTTTGCAAAAAAAAGTATCAACTAAATACCCTGTTTTTTCCATCTTTTGACTAGCACTTGCTCATTACTGTGATTTTTTTTTACAACAGAGTATTTTTGACCTCACTGTGCTCTTTTGTGTCTTTATGTAAGACAATTGTCTGTAATGCAGGTAATGAGTTGATTAGGAGTGTCTAACTGGTCCATAGGAGCCAGAACTCTTAATGGTTGGTAGGGGATCAAATACTTATTTCTCACTGCAAAATGCAAATACATGTATATAATTTATACAGTGTGATTTTCTGGATATTATTTTTGATATTCTATTTTTCAATGTTAAAAATTAACCTACCCTTAAAATGATAGACTGTTCATGTCTTTGTCAGTGGGCAAATTTACAAAATCAGCAAGGGATCAAATAATTATTTCCTTCATTGTAACAGTGCTCAGTATGCTGAGCTCAGTATAACCCTGCCCACAACACTAATTGGCAGCATTCTGCAAATACTGTGCATAGACAGAAAGCTACTAATCAGTGGTGGGGGCGGAGTTACACAGAGCAGTTGATTTAGGAGCCGTGAGACACCTTGTCCTGTAGTGATAATACACTGATTTTATTGAAATGGCAACACGCAGCCTAATAAGTGACACATCCTTAGAATCAGGCCCTCAGTCCTTACATCATGTTGCTCTCAGACTACACAGCAAAAACCTCTAACATATTCCTTTTAATGCTTATTAAATAATTACTTTGCTTTTAGAATTTTGTTCAGAAATTTTAATCACAGGTGCAGCAGGGCTGGCACTGCACTTACAGCTCTCCAGCCTCTATCCCTATGTCTATGCCTGCAGCATGCCTCCAGTCTTTGCGCAAAATCCCGGACCGAGGAGACAGGTCACCGACACAAGAGTGATCTGTCAGTCAAAGACCGGAGGCGAGCAGGGAATCAGGAGAGAGGCAGGAGAACTGTAAGTGCAGTGCTCGCCTGCTGCATTTGCGGGCAAAACTTCCATACAAAATTCTACAAACAAAGTAATGATTTAATAAGCATTAAAGGATTTTTACACCCTCGCCATTAGTTAGGGGTGTAATACCTGATGACACGTTCCTTTTAATGCTAAACTCACAAATTTGTGGATGATAATACAGATCTGTTATATTAATTTCAAAACATTGCATTTGTGCATCTTTTATGGGAACCAAATTAAAGATTGTAGACTTCTGGAGGTAATCAAGAATGACGCCAGCTGAGAAAATACCAGACGAAACTAGGTTTGGAGAGTCTATTATTTTTTATTTAGGTATAAACACTCGTCAAGCCATGCGTAGGATAGATGTGCCCCTGCCTATGGGCCTACAGACACCTGGATCCAGCCCTTGTGTTGTCAGTGTGATCACAGAACATCTGTCTCCAGAGTATATCGAATATCCAGGGGTTCTAGATCATAACAAATTACATAAATTTCCAACATTTAGTGATATCAAAATACATGCTGTGAGTCATAGAAAACATACAGGATACGACTCCTGAAAATGAACCTAAAACTCCCTTGTAAATTTTTATCAAAGCAGCACATAACTCATTAGGCTAAATGCGGTAAGGGCTCCGAGAACACATTTGTCTTTCTTAGGGTACAACTTTGCAGACTAAAGCGATTTTTAAAAGCAAGCAAGGATCTGATCCCAGGATGCATTTATAATAGAAATACAAAAAAAATCCCTCAAGGGCGAACAGTCAGAAACATAGAACTCTGAATAAGATCAGAAAGGTTAATAAGGGTGGAAAAATAGCAACCTGAATGACTGATGTGCCCGGGTCATGCAGCGCAGTGGAACATCCCTGCTGGCACTATGCAATTTGCATATATCAGGGGACATGTTCAAAATCAATATTTGATAAAACAGGTCAAGTGAATTTATATGTATTGTCTCCAAAGAGCCGTGTCACCGAGTCATAATGGATGTGTGTATATGTGAGGAGAGAGCGACATCTATAAGAATTGACTTTAACCCCTTCATGACCCAGCCTATTTTGACCTTACAGACCTTGCCGTTTTTTGCAATTCTGACCAGTGTCCCTTAATGAGGTAATAACTCAGGAACGCTTCAATGGATCCTAGCGGTTCTGAGATTGTTTTTTCGTGACATATTGGGCTTCATGTTAGTGGTAAATTTAGGTCAATAAATTCTGCGTTTATTTGTGATAAAAACGGAAATTTGGCGAAAATTTTGAAAATTATGCAATTTTCACATTTTGAATTTTTATTCTGTTAAACCAGAGAGTTATGTGACACAAAATAGTTAATAAATAACATTTCCCACATGCATACTTTACATCAGCACAATTTTGGAAACAAATTTTTTTTTGCTAGGAAGTTATAAGGGTTAAAATTTGACCAGCGATTTCTCATTTTTACAACGAAATTTACAAAACCATTTTTTTAGGGACCACCTCACAATTGAAGTCAGTTTGAGGGGTCTATATGGCTGAAAATACCCAAAAGTCACACCGTTCTAAAAAATGCACCCCTCAAGGTGCTCAAAACCACATTCAAGAAGTTTATTAACCCTTCAGGTACTTCACAGCAGCAGAAGCAACATGGAAGGAAAAAATGAACATTTAACTTTTTAGTCACAAAAATTATCTTTTAGCAACAATTTTTTTATTTTCCCAATAGTAAAAGAAGAAACTGAACCACGAAAGTTGTTGTCCAATTTGTCCTGAGTACGCTGATACCTCATATGTGGGGGTAAACCACTGTTTGGGTGCACGGCAGGGCTTGGAAGGGAAGGAGCGCCATTTGACTTTTTGAATGAAAAATTGGCTGCACTCTTTAGCGGACACCATGTCACATTTGGAGAGCCCCTGTGTGCCTAAAAATTGGAGCTCCCCCACAAGTGACCCCATTTTGGAAACTAGACGCCCCAAGGAACTTATCTAGATGCATAGTGAGCACTTTGAACCCCCAGGTGCTTCACAAATTGATCCGTAAAAATGAAAAAGTACTTTTTTTTCACAAAAAAATTCTTTTAGCCTCAATTTTTTCATTTTCACATGGGCAACAGGATAAAATGGATCCTAAAATTTGTTGGGCAATTTCTCCTGAGTGCACCAATACCTCACATGTGGGGGTAAACCACTGTTTGGGCACATGGTAAGGCTCGGAAGGGAAGGAGCGCCATTTGACTTTTTGAATGAAAAATTATCTCCATCGTTAGCGGGCACCATGTCGCGTTTGGAGAGCCCCTGTGTGCCTAAACATTGGCGCTCCCCCACAAGTGACCCCATTTTGGAAACTAGACCCCCCAAGGAACTTATCTAGGTGCCTAGTGAGCACTTTAAACCCTCAGATGCTTCACAAATTGATCTGTAAAAATGAAAAAAGTACTTTTTTTCACAAAAAAAATCTTTTCACCTCAATTTTTTCATTTTCACATGGGCAATAGGATAAAATGGATCATAAAATTTGTTGGGCAATTTCTCCCGAGTATGCCGATATCTTATATGTGGGGGTAAACCACTGTTTGGGCACACGGCAGGGCTCGGAAGGGAAGGCGCGCCATTTGACTTTTTGAATGGAAAATTAGCTCCAATTGTTAGCGGACACCATGTCGCGTTTGGAGAGCCCCTGTGTGCCTAAACATTGGAGCTCCCCCACAAGTGACCCCATTTTGGAAACTAGACCCCCCAAGGAACTTATCTAGATGCACATTGAGCACTTTAAACCCCCAGGTGCTTCACAGAAGTTTATAACGCAGAGCCATGAAAATAAAAAATAATTTTTCTTTCCTCAAAAATGATTTTTTAGCCTGGAATTTCCTATTTTGCCAAGGGTAATAGGAGAAATTGGACCCCAAATGTTGTTGTCCAGTTTGTCCTGAGTACGCTGATACCCCATATGTGGGGGTAAACCACTGTTTGGGCACATGGTAAGGCTCGGAAGGGAAGGAGCGCCATTTGACTTTTTGAATGAAAAATTATCTCCATCGTTAGCGGGCACCATGTCGCGTTTGGAGAGCCCCTGTGTGCCTAAACATTGGCGCTCCCCCACAAGTGACCCCATTTTGGAAACTAGACCCCCCAAGGAACTTATCTAGGTGCCTAGTGAGCACTTTAAACCCTCAGATGCTTCACAAATTGATCTGTAAAAATGAAAAAAGTACTTTTTTTCACAAAAAAAATCTTTTCGCCTCAATTTTTTCATTTTCACATGGGCAATAGGATAAAATGGATCATAAAATTTGTTGGGCAATTTCTCCCGAGTATGCCGATATCTTATATGTGGGGGTAAACCACTGTTTGGGCACACGGCAGGGCTCGGAAGGGAAGGCGCGCCATTTGACTTTTTGAATGGAAAATTAGCTCCAATTGTTAGCGGACACCATGTCGCGTTTGGAGAGCCCCTGTGTGCCTAAACATTGGAGCTCCCCCACAAGTGACCCCATTTTGGAAACTAGACCCCCCAAGGAACTTATCTAGATGCACATTGAGCACTTTAAACCCCCAGGTGCTTCACAGAAGTTTATAACGCAGAGCCATGAAAATAAAAAATAATTTTTCTTTCCTCAAAAATGATTTTTTAGCCTGGAATTTCCTATTTTGCCAAGGGTAATAGGAGAAATTGGACCCCAAATGTTGTTGTCCAGTTTGTCCTGAGTACGCTGATACCCCATATGTGGGGGTAAACCACTGTTTGGGCACAAGCCGGGGCTCGGAAGTGAAGTAGTGACGTTTTTAAATGCAGACTTTGATGGAATGCTCTGTGGGCGTCATGTTGCGTTTGCAGAGCCCCTGATGTGGCTAAACAGTAGAAACCCCCCACAAGTGACCCCATTTTGGAAACTAGACCCCGAAAGGAACTTATCTAGATGTGTGGTGAGCACTTTGAACCCCCAAGTGCTTCACAGAAGTTTATAATGCAGAGCCGTGAAAATAATACGTTTTCTTTCCTCAAAAATAATTATTTAGCCCAGAATTTTTTAATTTTCCCAAGGGTAACAGGAGAAATTTGACCCCAATATTTGTTGTCCAGTTTCTCCTGAGTACGGTGATACCCCATATGTGGAGGTAAACTACTGTTTGGGCACATGCCTGGCCTCGGAATTGAGGGAGCACCATTTGACTTTTTGAATACAAGATTGGCTGGAATCAATGGTGGCACCATGTTGCGTTTGGAGACCCCTAATGTGCCTAAACAGTGGTAACCCCTCAATTCTACCTCCAACACTAACCCCCCCACACCCCTAACCCTAATCCCAACTGTAGCCATAACCCTAATCACAACCCTAACCACAACCCTAACCCTAAGGCTATGTGCCCATGTTGCGGATTCGTGTGAGATTTTTCAGCATCATTTTTGAAAAATCCGCGGGTAAAAGGCACTGCGTTTTACCTGCGGATTTTCCGCGGATTTCTAGTGTTTTTTGTGCGGATTTCACCTGCGGATTTCTATTGAGGAACAGGTGTAAAGCACTGCTGAATCCGCACAAAGAACTGACATGCTGCGGAAAATACAACGCAGCATTTCCGCGCGGTATTTTCCGCACCATGGGCACAGCGGATTTGGTTTTCCATAGGTTTACATGGTACTGTAAACCTGATGGAACACTGCTGCAAATCCGCAGCGGCCAATCCGCTGCGGATCCGCAGCCAAATCCGCACCGTGTGCACATAGTCTAATTCTAAAGGTATGTGCACACGCTGCGGAAAACGCTGCGGATCCGCAGCAGTTTCCCATGAGTTTACAGTTCAATGTAAAACTATGGGAAACAAAAATCGCTGTACACATGCTGCAGAAAAACTGCACGGAAACGCAGCGGTTTACATTCCGCAGCATGTCACTTCTTTGTGCGGATTACGCAGCGGTTTTACAACTGCTCCAATAGAAAATCGCAGTTGTAAAACCGCAGTGAAATGCGCAGAAAAAACGCGGTAAATCCGCCATAAATCTGCAGCGGTTTAGCACTGTGGATTTATCAAATCCGCAGCGGAAAAATCCGCAGAGGACCAGAATACGTGTGCACATACCGAAACCCTAACCCTAGCCCTAACCCTAACCCTAACCCTAGCCCTAACCCTAGCCCTAACCCTATTCTAACATTAGTGGAAAAAAAAATTCTTTATTTTTTTCATTGTCCCTACCTATGGGGGTGACAAATGGGGGGGGGGGGGGTCATTTATTATTTTTTTTATTTTGATCACTGTGATAGATTATATCTCAGTGATCAAAATGCACTTTGGAACGAATCTGCCGGCCGGCAGATTCGGCGGGCGCACTGCGCATGCGCCCACCATTTTGGAAGATGGCGGCGCCCAGGGAGAAGACGGACGGACCCCGGCAGGATCGGTAAGTATGATGAGGTGGTGGGGAGCACGGGGGGGATCGGAGCGTGGGGGGGTGGAACGGAGCACGGGGGGTGGAATGGAGCACGGGGGGGTGGAACGGAGCACGGGGGTGGATCGGAGTGCAGGGGGGGTGATTGGAGCACGGGGGGGTGATTGGAGCACGGGGGAGCGGACAAGAGCACGGGGGGAGCGGAGCACAGGACGGAGGGGAGCCGGAGCAGTGTACCGGACAGATTGGAGGGCTGGGGGGGGCGATCGGTGGGGTGGGGGCACATTAGTGTTTCCAGCCATGGCCGATGATATTGCAGCATCGGCCATAGCTGGATTGTAATATTTCACCAGTTTTAATAGGTGAAATATTACAAATCGCTCTGATTGGCAGTTTCACTTTCAACAGCCAATCAGAGCGATCGTAGCCATGGGGGGGGTTAAGCCACCCCCCCTGGGCTAAACTACCACTCCCCCTGTCCCTGCAGATTGGGTGACATGGGAGTTAACCCTTTCACCCGATCTGCAGGGACGCGATCTTTCCATGACACCACATAGGCGTCATGGGTCGGATTGGCACCGACTTTCATGACGCCTACGTGGCGTCATGGGTCAGGAAGGGGTTAAGACATTGATTTCTGTGATCTTTCCTGATGCGGTACAAAAAATGACAAATACCAAAATTACAATCACTTCCCAGACCGAAGAAAATGTGTCTGTAGGAGCTTGCACTCGAAGGGTGTGATTCACTAGTTTGCACAAGAAAATCTTAATGAAACTGTTGCAAACTATCCCAAAATTTTCATGCAGCACATAATTGTTCAAAAATGTAATGACTTTTAGCATTTATACACCAGTGCTCTTGGGTGGAGCTGATCCAGAGGGTTGTGGTCTATTGGACAGACAGATGCAATATAATTTTTAATTCGTCATTGCCGTTTCTCCAGTTTTCAGGAGTCATTTGCTCCTTTTTATTGGCTTTAGCATTTGAATCCTATTCTCTATACATTTTAAGTTGTCTGTCTTTTTTAAAGCTTTTTTTTCCTCAACAATTTTGCTTATCTAGTTTTAACTCCTCAAGGAACCCACTTGGAGGTACATATGTGAATTAAGAAAGAAATAGTGTCCACTCCAGGGCATTCAATTTCACAGTGTGTTTTATTCCGCCATCAAAAGTAACGACGTTTCAACCTAATCTAAGTCTTTTTGAACAAACACAGGGCTGGTCTTATACAGGTCAGACCCTCATATACAGTCATGGCCAAAATTTTTGAGAATGACACCAAAATTATATTTTCACATGATCTGCTGCCCTCTGGTTTTTATTAGTGTTTGTCTGATGTTTATATCACATACAGAAATATAATTGCAATCATATTATGAGTACCAATAGGTTATATTGACAGTTAGAATGAGTTAATGCAGCAAGTCAATATTTGCAGTGTTGACCCTTCTTCTTCAAGACCTCTGCAATTCTCCCTGGCATGCTCTCAATCAACTTCTGGACCAAATCCGGACTGATAGCAGTCCATTCTTGCATAATCAATGCTTGCATTTTGCCAGAATTTGTTGGTTTTTGTTTGTCCACCGTCTCTTGATGATTGACCACAAGTTCTCAATGGGATTAAGATCTGGTGAGTTTCCAGGCCATGGACCCAAAATCTCTATGTTTTGTTCCATGAGCCATTTAGTTATCACCTTTGCTTTATGGCAAGGTGCTCCATCATGCTGGAAAAGGCATTGTTGGGCGCCAAACTGCTCTTGGACGGTTGGGAGAAGTTGCTCTTGGAGGACATTCTGGTACCATTCTTTATTCATGGCTGTGTTTTTAGGCAAGACTGTGAGTGAGCCGATTCCCTTGGCTGAGAAGCAACCCCACACATGAATGGTTTCAGGATGCTTTACAGTTGGCATGAGACAAGACTGGTGGTAGCGCTCACCTCTTCTTCTCCGAATAAGCTGTTTTCCAGATGTCCCAAACAATCGAAAAGGGGATTCATCAGAGAAAATGACTTTGCCCCAGTCCTCAGCAGTCCACTCCCTGTACCTTTTGCAGAATATCAGTCGGTCCCTGATGTTTTTTTCTGGAGAGAAGTGGCTTCTTTGCTGCCCTCCTTGAAACCAGGCCTTGCTCAAAGAGTCTCCGCCTCACAGTGCGTGCAGAAGCACTCACACCAGCCTGCTGCCATTCCTGAGCAAGCTCGGCACTGCTGGTAGTCCGATCCCGCAGCTGAAACAGTTTTAAGATACGGTCCTGGCGCTTGCTGGTCTTTCTTGGGCGCCCTGGAGCCTTTTTGACAACAATGGAAGCTCTCTCCTTGAAGTTCTTGATGATGCGATAGATTGTTGACTGGGGTGCAATCTTTGTAGCTGCGATACTCTTCCCTGTTAGGCCATGTTTGTGCAGTGCAATGATGGCTGCACGTGTTTCTTTAGAGATAACCATGGTTAACTGAAGAGAAACAATGATACCAAGCACCAGCCTCCTTTTAAAGTGTCCAGTGATGTCATTCTTACTTAATCATGACTGATTGATCGCCAGCCCTGTCCTCATCAACACCCATACCTGTGTTAATGGATCAATCACTAAAACGATGTTAGCTGCTCCTTTTAAGGCAGGACTGCAATGATGTTGAAATGTGTTTTGGGGGTTAAAGTTCATTTTCTGGGCAAATATTGACTTTGCAAGTACAGTAATTGCTGTTAAGCTGATCACTCTGACATTCAGGAGTATATGCAAATTGCCATTAGAAAAAATGAAGCAGTAGACTTTGGAAAAATTAATATTTGTCTCATTCTCAAAATTTTTGTCCATGACTGTACAGTGGGGAAAAAAGCATTTAGTCAGCCACCAATTGTGCAAGTTCTCCCACTTAACCCCTTTACCCCCAAGGGTGGTTTGCACGTTAATGTATTTGTGTACATTGGTAGACAATTTGGTCTGAGCCTGAAATTTGATATTTATTGTCTAGTTAAGGACATGGCCACCAATGTGAAACATACTAATGTGTATTATTCTTGCCTATATAGCTACCCATAGGGTATCAGAGGGATAGCCGTCGTGGAGTGGTGGCACCATATCCGCTGTACAGTAGGGTGCCAACCCCCACAGCTAGGCAGGATTGACTATAGCAGGGAGCAGCATAGTAAAGTTGTATATATGTTCACTTAAGCACTAATTTTGCACTCTTTGCACTTTTTTGTCTGTGTCTCTCACGCTGTCACAATCAAGTTCTTTTGGCAAAGCAATAGCCAATATCGGCTTTGTCGAACCTCTATCTCCTATCTATTTCCTGTTGAGCAATTGATAGCCCAATTGTGACACTAGTCCAGGGCAGCTACTGGAGATTCAGGGGCAGCTGACGGTGAGCGGGGGCGCCAATCTCGATCGTGTATTAGGGTGCCAACCTCCGCTGATAGGTAGTGCGATATAGCAGGGGTGTCAAACTGCATTCCTCGAGGGCTGCAAACAGGTCATGTTTTCAGGATTTCCTTTTATTGCACAGGAGATAATTTAATCACCTGCAGAGAATGATTCCAGCACCTTGTGCAATGCTAAGGAAATCTTGAAAACACGCATTGCTTGAGGCCCTTGAGGAATGCAGTTTGACACCCCTGCGATATAGGGTCTGAGACAGGGCCATATCCAGAGAGCACGGTTGTCTGTTGTGTTTCACTGTGGTTGTTTTTCATGGTTTTAAAGATATTGATTAAAGTTGTGTTTTATCTGTTATATCATGATATACAATAACAAATTGTATTGTGGTACCGTGTTAGCCAGAAGAATCGATGTGAATATTTTTCTGCCCAATGATGACAGAAGTATTCTAGGAGTGATACCTTTATTGGCTAACCAGAAAATATGTTTGCAAGCTTTCAGAGCACAGTGGCTCCTTCTTCAGGCAAGATTACAAATAGATTAATAAGAAACAAGCACATTTAAAGAATAGTACAGGAGGACATTTGTTAAGGGGTGGGAAGTGTGATGAGTCCATAGATAAGCCAAGGTAATCAAATTAGGTATTTTCTTACAAATGGAGAGGCAGTGGGAATAATAATCAAAACACAAAAGCGGCACCTGTAGCGCTCACACTAAAATAAAACCTGCAGCAGATAATATCGCGGGACCACCCACCCGCAAAAAGTAGATAAATCTAAAAAGAAAAGGAAAATCTGCGCTGGAAAAAATACACCCACTAGAGGACCATAAAAATATATAAAATGTGAACAAGCAACAAAAAATAAAAATAGAACACGGCACCGTCAGCAAATGAAAAAAGGGGGAGACAGCCCAATACCGCCACACTGTATATACTTATAAGCGATAAACACTATGGTATCACTACCTGATTGAATCGTCCGAAAAGGATCAAAGTAACTGCAATATAGTCACTTGGAATGTCCCAGAAAAGTCCGTCCCTTATGACCAATATACAGGAAGACGGTATAGCAGATTGTTCCGGAGTCCTTGATGCTTGCGGTGCCCAATAAAGGTCAGATAAAATGAGTATCGCAAATTGTCCTGATCTAAATCACGATGGCAGGCACTGCCCCGGCCGGTGGCAGCGTTAGCCCGCGTGTAAAACGACGCGTCCGCGCTACTAAATGGAGCCGTTAGGTATACTGCTATTGCAGGACCTAATGTGACGTCACAATCACGTGGAGAACCACGTGATGGGCTACAGGAAGAGCTCAGGACCAATTCCTACGCGTTTCGGAGACAAAACGATCTCCTTCCTCAGGGATGGTCCTGTAGCAGGAAGAGCTCTCTTATATAGTTAGCGGTAAATAGACGGCCATATTAGGAATTAAAAGCAAATAACTCGATCTCACTGTTCAGATCTTTTGGGATTAATGTATCCAATAAAAAAATCATTTTAGTTTCTTCTCTGGACATTTCTTTAATGAAGTCCCCCCCTCTCCAAGAACTCTGTACTATTTTGAGGCCAGTAAAGGTTGTTCCATGGATAGATCCTCCGTGATAGATCAAAAAATGCTTGGAGAGGGGATGCCCAACAAATTTTTTCTTTATGTTTCTAATATGTTCATTAATCCTTGTGTGAAGGGCTCTTTTAGTTCTACCTATATATACCTTTTCACACGGACATGTGATGGCATAAATAACCCCCTTAGTGTTACAAGAAATAAAATTCCTGATCCTCCAATTAATAATACCTTTCTCAAATAATTGTTGTTTCCTACTTTTTAACAATATACACGGTTTACATTTTAAACACGGAAAAAAACCTTGAGGTGTACTTATATTTGAGAGAGTGGGGAGAAGAGTACGTGGAACTGTCGGAGCTATCCTATTACCCAAATTAAGGGCTTTTTTATAAATAAACAAAGGGCGTTCTGGTAGCTTATCACCAATCACCTTGTCCTCTTTAAGGATATCCCAATGTCTCTTGACAATATTTCTGAACAGATGAGTGTTGGCACTATATCTAGTGATAATTGGGATTTTTTCCAACCATACTTTTTTATTAGTTTTTATTTTGGTTTGCAAAAGACCTGATCTTGGTAGTTCTTGTACCTGATTTATAACAGAACATAAGGAACTCTGAGAGTAGCCTTTCTGTAAAAATTTATCCCCAAGATTCTTTGATTCCTGTATGAAATCTTGCTCACGAGAGCAATTTCTATGTGCCCTAATAATCTGGCTTTTGGGCACATTTAACAACCAATTGGGAAGATGGCAACTATCCAACGAAATATAATTATTACCATCAGTGGGTTTATGAAAAGTCCTCGTGTGGATCATACCATTCTCAATAAAAATATTCAAATCAAGAAAATTAATAGAAAGGGTACTGGTGGTTCCAGTGAAATTTAAAAAATATGAATTTTTATTTAAATTACCAATAAAATCAGACAGAGACTCGGAACCACCAGACCAGATAAAAACAATGTCGTCAATAAATCTTTGCCAGAGTACCAGATTCGCACACCAGGGGGAGTTCCCATAGATGGTGTCCAACTCCCATTTACCCACATAGAGGTTAGCGTAACTGGGTGCGAATCTGGTACCCATGGCAGTACCCCATTGCTGGGAGTAGTAGTGCGTGTTATATTTAAAATAATTATGGGATAAGATAAAACGTATGCAATCTAAAATAAACTGAGTTTGACTATCCGGAAGTGTGCCTTTTTCCTTTAAGAAGAATTCCACCGCTTCACAGCCTTTATCATGCTGTATGATGGTGTAAAGAGAAGTAATATCCAGAGTACCTATAATAAAATTATCCTTCCATTCTATGTTTTTTAATATTCTAAGGAGATGTGTACTATCCTTTAAATGAGAGGGAAGTTCAGGGACTAATTTTTGGAGATGACAGTCTATGTACTTTGATAGATTCGCTGTTAGACAGTCTACCCCTGATATAATAGGTCTTCCCGGGGGATTAACTGGATCTTTGTGTATTTTGGGAAGATAGTAAAAATGGGCTATTTTCGGAAATTTGATGTTAATAAAATCAAATTCTTTTTTCGTAAGGATCCCTTGATCATATCCTTTTTTAATTAGATCCACCATTTCCCGAATATATCTATCCGATGGGTCATGGGAAAGGAGACTATAGGTTTGTTGGTCTCCTAACAGCCTCAAACATTCTTTCGTATAGTCCTCCGTATTTAATATAACTATACCTCCCCCTTTATCGGCTGGTCTAATAGTTATAGCCTTATTCATTTGAATTTGTTTAATGGCCTGTTGGTCCGCATATGTTAAGTTGTTTTTAAATTTAGTACAACGTTTATCGGGAATCTTTCTGATATCCCTGATAACATTTTTTTGAAAGGCCTCAAATGATTCAGAATACTCCGTAATCGGATTAAAATTAGATTTAGCCCTTAAAGTGGTATGCACAAAGGGATCCGTCCGGGTGGAAGGGTCATTGACTGTAGTAACTCTATTTTTCAAAAAATATTTTTTAACCGCTAAACGTTTCATAAATAATTTTATGCCCACAAAGGCCTGGAATTTATCAAATTTAACTGTAGGGGCATATTTAAGACCTTTATTAAGTATCGATATTTCTTTGGCATCCAATTCATGATTACTTAAATTAAATATTCTTTGTTGTTGGTGTTCTACCCTTGCATCTAATTCTTTTTTGATGCTTTGCCTCCTCTTTTTTTGGGCAAATTTCCCGCCCCTACAGCCCCTTTTTCTGATTTTTTTTTGGGCAGCCTGGAAAAAAGGATGATGTATATTTTTATTCCTTTGTACAGCTTGTACAGTAGGATTAATGGAGCCCAGAGGTTTGGCCGTTTTATTTAGAGACTTTCTTTGAACTTTCTTGGAGCCTGGTATAGTGGGAGAATTATTCAGGCCATCATGGTTCTGCAAAGTAACTTCGTTTATAGATGGAGGGTCCTCCTCATTCTCTAGAATCTGAAATCTATTTTGGAAGGCATGAGACGATATAGGGGTATATACTGAAATCTCATGAGCAGAGGGCCATGATTTATCTGAGATTACACTAGCTCCCATTATATTCGGATTGCCTTGGTGATCCCTATCTTCCTCCTCCTCCGTAAGGTGTATGGAAAATTGTTCCTCCATAGCCGTACTGGTTAATGTTTCGTCCAATGTTATAAAATGATTTGTATTTATACAAATAGATTAATAAGAAACAAGCACATTTAAAGAATAGTACAAGAGGACGTTTGTTAGGGGGTGGGAAGTGTGATGAGTCCATAGATAAGCCAAGGTAATCAAATTAGGCATTTTCTTACAAATGGAGAGGCAGTGGGAATAATGTTCTTAGTTATCTGGAGTCCATCTGGTGGAGATGTGAATTGTATCCATGTAGTGACTCATAAATCCAGGTGTTAAATTGAGTCCTACTGTCTACAAATTAAACATCTTCATTAGTTTGTATTCCCAATTTTTTCTTTCCCTGTGGTCTTTAAAATTACCTTTTAGTATTAAGACTTTTAAACCTGTTATACTGTGTCCAGGTCCAGAGAAATGTTTTCCCACAGGTGTGTCCACTTCATTCCTGATTGTGTGTCTGTGTAGATTCATCCTAGTTTGTAGTCTTTGCATAGTTTCCCCAATATAGATACTTCCAGAGCACCTCGTACATTGTATCATGTACACCACGTTGGAGAATGTACAAGAAAAGGAACCCATGACCTTATAGTCCTGATTTGTGTATAGTCCGTGTACCAAACACAAATCAGGACTATAAGGTCATGGGTTCCTTTTCTACTACATCCTCGAACGTGGTGCACATAGTAACATAGTAACATAGTAACATAGTTAGTAAGGCCGAAAAAAGACATTTGTCCATCCAGTTCAGCCTATATTCCATCATAATAAATACCCAGATCTACGTCCTTCTACAGAACCTAATAATTGTATGATACAATATTGTTCTGCTCCAGGAAGACATCCAGGCCTCTCTTGAACCCCTCAACTGAGTTCGCCATCACCACCTCCTCAGGCAAGCAATTCCAGATTCTCACTGCCCTAACAGTAAAGAATCCTCTTCTATGTTGGTGGAAAAACCTTCTCTCCTCCAGACGCAAAGAATGCCCCCTTGTGCCCGTCACCTTCCTTGGTATAAACAGATCCTCAGCGAGATATTTGTATTGTCCCCTTATATACTTATACATGGTTATTAGATCGCCCCTCAGTCGTCTTTTTTCTAGACTAAATAATCCTAATTTCGCTAATCTATCTGGGTATTGTAGTTCTCCCATCCCCTTTATTAATTTTGTTGCCCTCCTTTGTACTCTCTCTAGTTCCATTATATCCTTCCTGAGCACCGGTGCCCAAAACTGGACACAGTACTCCATGTGCGGTCTAACTAGGGATTTGTACAGAGGCAGTATAATGCTCTCATCATGTGTATCCAGACCTCTTTTAATGCACCCCATGATCCTGTTTGCCTTGGCAGCTGCTGCCTGGCACTGGCTGCTCCAGGTAAGTTTATCATTAACTAGGATCCCCAAGTCCTTCTCCCTGTCAGATTTACCCAGTGGTTTCCCGTTCAGTGTGTAATGGTGATATTGATTCCCTCTTCCCATGTGTATAACCTTACATTTATCATTGTTAAACCTCATCTGCCACCTTTCAGCCCAAGTTTCCAACTTATCCAGATCCATCTGTAGCAGAATACTATCTTCTCTTGTATTAACTGCTTTACATAGTTTTGTATCATCTGCAAATATCGATATTTTACTGTGTAAACCTTCTACCAGATCATTAATGAATATGTTGAAGAGAACAGGTCCCAATACTGACCCCTGCGGTACCCCACTGGTCACAGCGACCCAGTTAGAGACTATACCATTTATAACCACCCTCTGCTTTCTATCACTAAGCCAGTTACTAACCCATTTACACACATTTTCCCCCAGACCAAGCATTCTCATTTTGTGTACCAACCTCTTGTGCGGCACGGTATCAAACGCTTTGGAAAAATCGAGATATACCACGTCCAATGACTCGCCGTGGTCCAGTCTATAGCTTACCTCTTCATAAAAACTGATTAGATTGGTTTGACAGGAGCGATTTCTCATAAACCCATGCTGATATGGAGTTAAACAGTTATTCTCATTGAGATAATCCAGAATAACATCCCTCAGAAACCCTTCAAATATTTTACCAACAATAGAGGTTAGACTTACTGGCCTATAATTTCCAGGTTCACTTTTAGAGCCCTTTTTGAATATAGGCACCACATTTGCTATGCGCCAATCCTGCGGAACAGACCCTGTCTCTATAGAGTCCCTAAAAATAAGAAATAATGGTTTATCTATTACATTACTTAGTTCTCTTAGTACTCGTGGGTGTATGCCATCCGGACCCGGAGATTTATCTATTTTAATCTTATTTAGCCGGTTTCGCACCTCTTCTTGGGTTAGATTGGTGACCCTTAATATAGGGTTTTCATTGTTTCTTGGGATTTCACCTAGCATTTCATTTTCCACCGTGAATACCGTGGAGAAGAAGGTGTTTAATATGTTAGCTTTTTCCTCGTCATCTACAACCATTCTTTCCTCACTATTTTTTAAGGGGCCTACATTTTCAGTTTTTATTCTTTTACTATTGATATAGTTGAAGAACAGTTTGGGATTAGTTTTACTCTCCTTAGCAATGTGCTTCTCTGTTTCCTTTTTGGCAGCTTTAATTAGTTTTTTAGATAAAGTATTTTTCTCCCTATAGTTTTTTAGAGCTTCAATGGTGCCATCCTGCTTTAATAGTGCAAATGCTTTCTTTTTACTGTTAATTGCCTGTCTTACTTCTTTGTTTAGCCACATTGGGTTTTTCCTATTTCTAGTCCTTTTATTCCCACAAGGTATAAACCGCTTACACTGCCTATTTAGGATGTTCTTAAACATTTCCCATTTATTATCTGTATTCTCATTTCTGAGGATATTGTCCCAGTCTACCAGATTAAGGGCATCTCTAAGCTGTTCAAACTTTGCCTTCCTAAAGTTCAATGTTTTTGTGACTCCCTGACAAGTCCCCCTAGTGAAAGACAGGTGAAACTGCACAATATTGTGGTCGCTATTTCCTAAATGCCCAACCACCTGCAGATTTGTTATTCTGTCAGGTCTATTAGATAGTATTAGGTCTAAAAGTGCTGCTCCTCTGGTTGGATTCTGCACCAATTGTGAAAGATAATTTTTCTTGGTTATTAGCAGAAACCTGTTGCCTTTATGGGTTTCACAGGTTTCTGTTTCCCAGTTAATATCCGGGTAGTTAAAGTCCCCCATAACCAGGACCTCATTATGGGTTGCAGCTTCATCTATCTGCTTTAGAAGTAGACTTTCCATGCTTTCTGTTATATTTGGGGGTTTGTAACAGACCCCAATGAGAATTTTGTTACCATTTTTCCCTCCATGAATTTCAACCCATATGGACTCGACATCCTCATTCCCTTCGCTAATATCCTCCCTTAAAGTGGACTTTAGACAAGACTTTACATAGAGACAAACCCCTCCTCCTCTCCGATTTTTACGATCCTTTCTAAACAGACTGTAACCCTGTAAGTTAACTGCCCAGTCATAGCTTTCATCTAACCATGTCTCGGTTATTCCCACTATGTCAAAGTTACCTGTAGATATTTCTGCTTCTAGTTCTTCCATCTTGTTTGTCAGGCTTCTGGCGTTTGCGAGCATGCAGTTTAGAGGATTTTGTTTTGTTCCAATCTCCTCACTGTGGATTGTTTTAGAAATGTTCTTACCTCCCTTCTGAGTATGTTTTCCTGGGTCGTCTTTGTTCGAGTCTAATGTTTTTCTTCCCGTCCCCTCTTCTTCTAGTTTAACGCCCTCCTGATGAGTGTAGCGAGTCTTCTGGCGAATGTGTGTTTCCCAGGTTTGTTGAGGTGTAGTCCGTCTCTGGCGAGGAGTCCATCATACCAGTAATTCACACCGTGGTCCAGGAATCCAAATCCTTGTTGTCTGCACCATCGTCTTAGCCAGTTGTTTGCATCAAGGATCCTGTTCCATCTCCTGGTGCCATGCCCGTCTACTGGAAGGATAGAAGAAAAAACTACCTGTGCATCCAGTTCCTTTACTTTCTTCCCCAACTCTTCAAAGTCCTTGCAGATTGTCGGTAGGTCCTTCCTTGCCGTGTCATTGGTGCCAACATGTATCAGAAGAAATGGGTGGACGTCCTTGGAGCTGAAGAGCTTTGGTATCCTATCGGTCACATCCTTGATCATCGCACCTGGAAGGCAGCTTACTTCTCTTGCAGTTATGTCCGGTCTGCAGATGGCTGCTTCGGTGCCTCTCAGTAGTGAGTCTCCCACCACCACCACTCTTCGTTGCTTCTTGGCTGTACTTTTTGCTGTCACTTGTTGCTGTGTGCCCTTTTCTTTTTTGCTTGCTGGTATTGCTTCATTCTTAGGTGTGCCATCTTCATCCTCTACAAAGATTTGATATCGGTTCTTCAGTTGTGTGGTTGGTGATTTCTCCATGGTCTTCTTGCTTCTTTTGGTCACATGCTTCCACTCATCTGCTTTTGGAGGTTCTCTGACACTTTTTGCACCTTCTGTGACCAGTAGAGATGCTTCTGTTCTGTCTAGAAAGTCTTCATTCTCTTTGATGAGTTTCAAAGTTGCTATTCTTTCTTCCAGACCCCGCACCTTTTCTTCTAAAAGGGCCACTAGTCTACACTTCTGACAGGTGAAATTGGATTCTTCTTCTGGTCGATCTGTGAACATGTAGCACATGCTGCAGCTCACCATGTAGGTTGTCACATCTGCCATGTTGCTCCTAGATCCTGCTGACTTGCTGTGTGTTTTCCTTCTTGTGTAATCTACTCAGCCAAGCTCTCTTGCAATAATGTCCTACAGGCAAAAATATGCGCGCCGTAAGGCGCGCGGTTTGGTGATGCTTTCGAAGCAGCTGGTCCCGGCTGTACCCAACGATCTTCTAGCTTAGGGAGACTTCGCTTCTCCCAGAAGGCACCTGGAATATGCAAATTAGCCTCCTGAAGCTTGAATCCCTGGTTTGGTGATGCTTTCGAAGCAGCTGGTCCCGGCTGTACCCAACGATCTTCTAGCTTAGGGAGACTTCGCTTCTCCCAGAAGGCACCTGGAATATGCAAATTAGCCTCCTGAAGCTTGAATCCCTGGTTTGGTGATGCTTTCGAAGCAGCTGGTCCCGGCTGTACCCAACGATCTTCTAGCTTAGGGAGACTTCGCTTCTCCCAGAAGGCACCTGGAATATGCAAATTAGCCTCCTGAAGCTTGAATCCCTGGTTTGGTGATGCTTTCGAAGCAGCTGGTCCCGGCTGTACCCAACGATCTTCTAGCTTAGGGAGACTTCGCTTCTCCCAGAAGGCACCTGGAATATGCAAATTAGCCTCCTGAAGCTTGAATCCCTGGTTTGGTGATGCTTTCGAAGCAGCTGGTCCCGGCTGTACCCAACGATCTTCTAGCTTAGGGAGACTTCGCTTCTCCCAGAAGGCACCTGGAATATGCAAATTAGCCTCCTGAAGCTTGAATCCCTGGTTTGGTGATGCTTTCGAAGCAGCTGGTCCCGGCTGTACCCAACGATCTTCTAGCTTAGGGAGACTTCGCTTCTCCCAGAAGGCACCTGGAATATGCAAATTAGCCTCCTGAAGCTTGAATCCCTGGTTTGGTGATGCTTTCGAAGCAGCTGGTCCCGGCTGTACCCAACGATCTTCTAGCTTAGGGAGACTTCGCTTCTCCCAGAAGGCACCTGGAATATGCAAATTAGCCTCCTGAAGCTTGAATCCCTGGTTTGGTGATGCTTTCGAAGCAGCTGGTCCCGGCTGTACCCAACGATCTTCTAGCTTAGGGAGACTTCGCTTCTCCCAGAAGGCACCTGGAATATGCAAATTAGCCTCCTGAAGCTTGAATCCCTGGTTACATCAGGGGTGTCAAACTGCATTCCTCGAGGGCCGCAAACCATGGGTGTTTTCAAGATTTCCTTAGCTTTGCACAAGGTGCTGTAATCATTATGTGTGTAGGTGATTAAATTATCACCTGTGCAGTACAAGGAAATCCTGAAAACATGACCCGTTTGCAGCCCTTGAGGAATGCAGTTTGACACCCCTGGTGTACATGATACAATGTACAAGGTGCCCTGGAAGTATCTATATTGGGGAAACTATGCAAAGACTACAAACTAGGATGAATCTATACAGACACACAATCAGGAATGAAGTGGACACACCTATGGAAAAACATTTCTCTGGACCTGGACACAGTATGACAGACTTAAAAGTCTTAATACTAAAAGGTAATTTTAAGGACCACAGGGAAAGAAAAATTTGGGAATACCAACTAATGAATATGTTTAATTCGTTGACACTAGGACTCAATTTAACACCTGGATTTATGAGTCACTACATGGAAACAATTCACATCTCCACCAGACAGACTCCAGATAACTAAGAACATTATTCCCACTGCCTCTCCATTTGTAAGAAAATGCCTAATTTGATTACCTTGGCTTATCTATGGACTCATCACACTTCCCACCCCCTAACAAACGTCCTCTTGTACTATTCTTTAAATGTGCTTGTTTCTTATTAATCTATTTGTAATCTGCCTGAAGAAGGAGCCACTGTGCTCTGAAAGCTTGCAAACATATTATTTTCTGATTAGCCAATAAAGGTATCACTCCTAGAATACTTCTGTCATAATTGGGCAGAAAAATATTCACATCTGTAATATCGAAAAGGATTAAGGTCACTTGTTTATATTCTCGATTCCCTTTGGCCTCTAGGTGTTATTGATTTTTGTTTTTTTTAAACAGTGGAAACCTCCCAATTCTAACTCCAACCCTAACCCCAACACACCCCTAAGCCTAACCCTAACCACACCCCTAACCCCAACACACCCCTAACCCTAATCCCAACCCTAATCAAACCCCTAACCTGGACACACCTCTAACCCTAATCCCAACCCCAACACACCCCTAACCTCAACAAACCCCTAATCCCAACCCTAACCATACCCCTAACCCTGACACACCCCTAGCACAACCGTAAACGTAATCCAAACCCTAACCCCAACTCTAGCCCCAACCATAACTTGAGCCCCAACCCTAACTTTAGCCCAACCCTAACCCTAAAGGTACCGTCACACATAACGATATCGTTAACGATATCGTTGCAACGTCACGCTTTTGGTGACATAGCAACGATCCCGCTAACGATCTCGTTATGTGTGACAGCGACCAACGATCAGGCCCCTGCTGGGAGATCGTTGGTCATTGGGGAATGATCAGGACCATTTTTTGGTCATTGATCACCCACTGTCATCGCTGGATCGGCGTGTGTGACGCCGATCCAGCGATGTGTTCACTTGTAACCAGGGTAAATATCGGGTTACTAAGCGCAGGGCCGCGCTTAGTAACCCGATATTTACCCTGGTTACCATTGTAAAAGTAAAAAAAAAAAAAAACAGTACATACTCACATTCTGATGTCTGTCACGTCCACAGGGTTAAAACTGCTTTCGGCAGGAGCGCTGCTAATGCACGCGATCCGGCCGAGAGCTTCCCTGTACTGACTGTGTCAGCGCCGGCCGTAAAGCAGAGCACACGCTGTTACTGCCGGCGCTGACAGTCAGTGCAGGGAAGCTCTCGGCAGCAGTGTGTGCATTAGCAGCGCTCTTGCCGAAAGCAGCTTTAACCCTGTGGATGCCGGTGGGGGACGTCACAGACATCAGAATGTGAGTATGTAGTGTTTTTTTCTTACTTTTACAATGGTAACCAGGGTAAATATCGGGTTACTAAGCGCGGCCCTGCACTTAGTAACCCGATGTTTACCCTGGTTACCCGGGTGCTGCAGGGGGACTTCGGCATCATTGAAGACAGTTTCAACGATGCCGAAGTCATTCCCCTGATCGTTGGTTGCTGGAGAGAGCTGTCTGTGTGACAGCTCCCCAGCAACCACACAACGACTTACCAACGATCACGGCCAGGTCGTATCGCTGGTCGTGATCGTTGGTAAGTCGTTTAGTGTGACTAAAGCTTAACTTTAGTCCCAACCCTAACTTTAGCCCCAACCCTAACCCTAACTTTAGCCCCAACCCTAACTTTAGCCCCAACCCTAACCCTAATGGGAAAATGGAAATAAATACATTCTTTTATTTTATTATTTTTCCCTAACTAAGGCGGTGATAATGGGGGGTTTGAATTACTATTTATAGCGGAATTTTTATAGTGGGATTTTATGTTTGGCAGCTGTCACACACTAAAATACGCTTTTTATTCCACATGTGGTAAAATTGATAAAGCAGCTTCATTCTTCGGGTCAGTACAATTACAGCGATACCTCATTTATATCTTTTTTATGTTTTGGTGCTTTTATGCAATAAAAAGTATTTTATAGAAAAAATAATTATTTTTGCATTGCTTTATTCTGAGGAGTATAACTTTTTTATTTTTTCGCTGATGACGCTGCATGGTGGCTCATTTTTTGCGGGACAAGATGTCGTTTTCGGTGGTACAATGTTTATTTATTTTCGTCTTTTTGATCACGTGTTATTCCACTTTTTGTTCGGCGGTATGATGATAAAGCATTGTTTTTTGCCCAGTTTTTTTACTGTGTTCACTGAAGGGTATAACTAGTGGGACAGTTTTATAGGTCGGGTCGTTACAGACGCGGCGATACTAAATACCCGTATATACTCGAGTATAAGCCGACTCAAGTATATGCCGAGCCCCCTAATTTTGCCACAAAAAACTGGGAAAACTTAATGACTAGAGTATAAGCCTAGGGTGGAAAATGCAGCAGCTACCGGTAAATTTCAAAAGTAAAAATAGATACCAATAAAAGTAAAATTAATTGAGACATCAGTAGGTTAAGTGTTTTTGAATATCCATATTGAATCAAGAACCCCATATAATGCTCCATAAAGTTTGATGGGCCCCATTAGATGCTCCATATTAAAATATGCCCCATATAATTCTGCATAAAGGGTAATAAGGGCCCCATAAGATGCTCCATACAGTCACTTGCCCCATATAGTACTTCACAAGCGTTATGGCCCCATAAGATGCTACATACAGTCACTTGCCACATATAATGCTGCACAAGTGTTATGGCCCCATAAGATGCTCCGTACAGTCACTTGCCCCATATAGTGCTGCACAAACGTTATGGCCCCATAAGATGCTCCGTACAGTCACTTGCCCCATATAGTGCTGCACAAACGTTATGGCCCCATAAGATGCTCCGTACAGTCACTTGCCCCATAAGATGCTCCGTACAGTCACTTGCCCCATATAGTGTTGCACAAACATTATGGCCCCATAAGATGCTCCGTACAGTCACTTGCCCCTTATAGTGCTGCACAAGTGTTATGGCCCCATAAGATGCTCTGTACAGTCACTTGCCCCATATGCTTTTGCTGCCAAAAAAAATAAATAAATCACATACTCACCTCTCTTCACTCAGGACCCCCGACACTTTCAATAGTTACCTACTCCTCGTTGCGGCTCCGTCTTCAGCACTGACGTTCAGCAGGGGGCACGCACTGACCACGTCACCGCACCCTCTGACCTGAGCGTCACAGCCAGAGGACGCTGAAGACGGAGCCGCACTGGAACGAGGAGCGGTAAATATCGTGCAGCGCTCCCCTCCCCGTATACTCACCTACTGCTGGCACGGTCCCTGCTTCTTCCAGCGTTGCATCTTCTTCCTGTATTGAGCGGTCACAGTTACCGCTCATTACAATAATGAATATGCGGCTCCGCCTCTATGGGAGGTGGAGCCGCATATTCATTACTGTAATGAGCGGTACCATGTGACTGCTCAGTACAGGAAGTAGATGCAGCGCTGGAAGAAGCAGGGATGTGCAGGGACCATGCCAGCAGTAGGTGAGTATAATTAGAGAGCCCCCGCTCCCCCTCCCCTGCCGACCCCCAGATATGACTCGAGTATAAGCCGAGAGGGGGACTTTCAGCCCAAAAAAAATGGGCTGAAAATCTCGGCTTATACTCGAGTATATACGGTATGTGTACTTTTATTGTGTTTTTTTATTTAGATAAAGAAATGTATTTATTGGAACAATATTTTTTATTTATTTAGGATTTTTTTTATTTTTTTTACACATGTAAATATTTTTTTTGTACTTTTTCACTCTGTCCCAGGGTGGGACATTATGTTAAAGTGTCAGATCGCTGATCTGACTCTTTGCAATGCACTGTGTCAGATCAGCAATCTGACAGGCACTGTAGGAGGCTTGCCGGCACCTGCTCTGAGCAGGCGCTTGCAAGCCACCTCCCTGCAGGACCCGGAAGGCACCCCAAGGCTGTCTTGGATCTGGGGCCTGCAGGGAGGAGGATGGAGGAGACACTCGGAGCAACGCGATCACATTGCATTGCTCTGAGGGTCTCAGGGAAGCACGCAGGGAGCCCCCTCCCTGCGCGATGCTTCCCTATGCCTCCGGAACACTGTGATCATGTTTGATTGCAGTGTTCCGAGGGTTAATGTGTCAGGAGCGGTCCGTGACCACTCCTGGCACATAGTGTCGGATGTCAGCTGTGATAGTCAGCTGGCGATCGGCAGCGCTCCTCCCGTGAGTGCGGCTGTTTGCGTTAGACGTACTATCCCGTTGGTGGCCATACCGGCCCATACCATCTCGACGGGATAGTACGTCTAATGTCAGAAAGGGGTTAAAAAGATGAGAGAGGCCTGTAATTGGCATCATAGGTAGACCACAACTATGAGAGTCAAAATGAGAAAACAAATCCAGAAAATCACCTTGTCTGATTTGGCAAGATTTATTTTGCAAATTATGTTGGAAAATAAGTATTTGGTCATTAGCAAAAGTTCATCTCAATATTTTGTTATATATCCTTTGTTGGCAATGACAGAGGTCAAACATTTTCTATAAGTCTTCACAAGGTTGGCACATGCTGTTGGTGGTATGTTGGCCCATTCCTCCATGCAGATCTCCTCTAGAGCAGTGATGTTTTGGGCCTGTCGCTGGGCAACACGGACTTTCAACTCCCTACAAAGGAATCAGTAGACGCCCCTCAAGGAGTAGTCACATGACCGCAAATCAAGTTATGCGCACAGCTACTGCGCATGCGCGGGTAACGCACTCTTTGAAAGCGTTCCTAGGGAGCACTAAGGCAACGGTCACATGATCGCAGCTGAGGCGATACCCAGGAAACGCACAAGGCTGCCGAGGCTCAACTAATCCAGGTTATGAGCCGAAATCATCCATGGCAACCTCACACATGTGCAATATACACAACAGCACATTAAACACTCAACAACAGATCAGTAGATAGAGAAGAAAAGGAAAGGGGAAAAAAGCAAAGCACATATTGTTATATAAACATATTATTCGGGCATTCCGAAGGCACCCGGTTAACACTCGAGCCTGCTCAGATAACACCTTATTATGAAAGGAAATTTTTTTTTTTTCAAGGTTCTTTTCTACATATTTCTGCAAAACTATGAATGCAGCTCTGGCCTATAATATACTGTATGGTAGAACGCAAATGATATTGAACTTTCAATGCCGAATTATAAACTTGTTACTGATAATAGGGGTTTATTCATGAGAAAGATATTGACTATCCAAGGTAAATGTGATAAATGTATAATCCATTTGGTCACACCAATGAGACCTCTAACAATCATGACAACAACTGCTTTAATGTTTTCAGTAAGTGAGAAGAATGAGGAGCAAGCTATTTCACCGCTTTTAGTAGAATAAATACATTGTAGGTGCAGCTCCCTCTCCTGTCTTATCCGCTCTCCTAAAGGTTCCATTACAGCAAAAAGTATATACTATATGGGCAGCATGGTGGCTCAGTGGTTAGCACTGCAGCTTTGGAGTCCTGGGTTCAAATCCCACCAAGACAACATCTGCAAGGAGTATGTTCTCCCTGTGTTTGCGTGGGTTTCCTCCGGGTTCTCCTGTTTCCTCCCACATTCCAAAGACATACTGATGGGGAATTTAGATTTTGAGCCCCAACGGGGACAGCGATGATAATGTGTGCAATTTGTAAAGCGCTGCAGAATATGTTTGCGCTATATAAAAATAAAGATTATTATAAAGATTATTATTATATGCTTCATTATGAAATACATTTGCATATATTAAGCTACACATTTGTTCAGGTATCAATATATAGGGGGGTGACTATGTAGTTTGTAAGGTGGCAGCTGGACATGTCATGTATGAGAGGTATGTGTCTCCGAGGTGCCAAGACTCGGTGATGTAGGACCTGGAGAAGCAGGCTCCAGCACACATAGTGCAGAGAGGTGTTTTAATGGGCCCAGACTTTGGGTCTGGGTTTTACCAGCAGCTGAAAGAGCTGGGGGGGATCAGCTGCTCACTCACCTCCAGTCCAGGTCTTAGAAGGTCCAATTTAAGGCAGCTCCAGCTGTCTCACTTGGCCTGTGTGTGTGGAAGGGGAGGAGGTCTTGTATGTGCTGCTCAGACCCTGCCGGAGTCTGAGAGTGAAGATGTACCATTCAAACTGGTGAGCCCATGCTTTATATTGACTGGCTATTTTCTCTTTTTGTCCTGTTATATTTTTTTTGTACCCGGAAGAGGTTGTTTTATTTTGTTTACCGAATGGTTTATGGACATTGCATAAACCACCCTTTTGTTTTGAACCGAAGAACTGAATCCCTGTATGTGAACCAGCATCTACCACACAGGTGATCCCTTACAATTCATACAGGCCTCGATTCATCAAAGTTTGTACACCAGAATTTTGCCATAAATAGCTATGAAAAGCGGCATAATTTTGGAGCACCGCAAGGCTGTGCAAAAAGATTAGTAATTTTGGTGCTTTCAAATCATTTTCCTCCAGTTCTGATAAAGTGGGAAGACGTAGAAGTAGGACTGGACGTGATGTCACATGCTGGTTAATTTCAAGAAAAGCGGTGGCGTTCCATACGCCCCAAAATCTTACTCGAGGTCCTGACTGAAGTAAGATTTGTGGCAAGGGGCATGCCACAACATGAGAATGGTTGGTTGATTTTATTATTTTTAACTACAGCAAGCTGCTGGCTTGAAAAATGAATAGGTGCTAGGTTCTATAACCCCTAAAGACCGGGTAATTTTTTTTCCTTTTTGTTTTTTAATCACCTTCCTTCAAGAGCCATAATTTTTTTTTATTTTTGCATTGACGTAGCCATAGGAGGGCTTGATTTTAGCATGAAAAGTTGTAGTTTTGAATGACTCTATTCATTTTACCATACAAAGTTGTGAAAAAAATATCAGGAAAAAAAATTACCAGTGTGATGAAATAAATGCAATTCCACCATTGTTGTTTTTTGGGTATTGTATTTACGGTATAAATTGTTTGGTAAAAGTGACATGGTCGCATGATTTTAAAGGTCAGTGCAATTACAGTGATATCAAACTTGCATCTTTTTTGTTATTATTTAAGTGATGAAAAAAAAAAAAATTCGGAAGCTTGATTTAAAAAAAAAAAAAAAAAAAAAAAATCCTTGCTTTGCTTATTTCTGGTACTCAGAATATTTTTATTTTTTTCCATTTGAATGCCAGCATTGATAGCAGTGATCAGAGGTTAATTAAGGTCTGAAACCTTGGCCAAAGTTATCGAAGCACTCAAATCTTCAATTTTTGCATTGGTCCATTTTCCTTTCTATAATTTTTAAATTGTAAAATATGAAGAGAAAAAAAAAAAAAAAATATATATATATATATATATAATATTCTCTGAATGTGTATGTATGTGAGGGATTGGCATCTGCACTGTCGCAGCTACAGCCACAAAATTTTGCACAGTCACACGTCTGGACCCCGAGAGCGTCATAGGCTATGTTGTGAGGTGAAATTTTAACCCCGCACTTTCCAATTCACCAAACAATTTTGCCCCTATCTACATAATGGGGGAAAAATGAAAGGACAAGTGTTGGAGGCAAATTGACAGCTGCCAGATGTGAACAAGGGGGACTTAAAGAGTGAGAGCGATGGTGCCAAAGAGTATATACCAGAGGCGTAGCTAGAGCTTTTGCCGCCCGGGGCTGTTCCCGAGTTTGGCGCCCCCCCCCCCCCCCAGCTCAATACACACAAAGGTTACCAAAAATGGTTTTCCTGTTTTGTAGAACTTAAACTGGGCCTAATGGTGTCACCCCCACATGCCACACCTGTGACTTAATACCACCACACCATGACCAGGCCACATAGTGACCGAATAATACTACATACAAGGGACAAATACCACCGCACCATTTCCAGACCACATATTACCACCACATAGTGACTGAATACTACAATACTGATCAGTAATAAAAAAAAAAACCACAATACTATCACCATAAGTGCCAGTATTCACAGGAGATCTGTACTTAGTATGCAGTGTCTGTGTAGAGGTAATACAGAGATCACTGGTGACATTATACACAGGACCTCTATATAGTATACAGTGTATAGTGTCAGTGTATAGGTAACACTGACTCACCAGTGACGTCTCTAGGTGAAGTCCTTCATCTTTTATCCAGCACAGACCGCCATCATTCCTTCCAGCCAGGACTCGTTTCTGCAGGAAATAACACAGTTATCTCGAGCTCCGCTTGCAGAACACATTACTTAATTTTTCACAACTTCTACATTACACCACATGAAGAAAAAAAGGTGATATAGTGTCACTCTGCACAGTAACAGGACCGCCCCCCCAATTAAAACAGTATACTCAAAAAATAAAATAAATACATCACTGCAGTAACAATATCCCTTAATTATCCCCTATGGTAATAATATTCCCCACCCTGGCCCCGTTTATCTCATTCCTGGCTCCAGCCATATGTTGTCGTATCCTGCCCTCATGAGTAGCCATTCTACCCCATATGATCTCCCCATCCTGCCCCACCAGCCTCCATCGTATCCGTCCTGCCCCATGATCCAATCCTGCCCCGTGTCTCCAATCATGCCCCGTATCTACATTCTGAACATGCCTCAAGTCCTGCCCCCAGTGTGTCCAGCATATTACCCCCATGTTGTCCAGCAATCTGCCCCAGTGTGTCCAGCATATTACCCCCATGTTGTCCAGCAATCTGCCCCAGTGTGTCCAGCATATTACCCCCAGTGTGTCCAGCAATCTGCCCCAGTATGTCCAGCATATTACCCCCAGTGTGTCCAGCAATCTGCCCTCAGTGTGTCCAGCAATCTGCCCCAGTGTCCAGCCTTTCCCCAGTGTGTCCAGCAGTCTGCCCCAGTGTCCAGCATTGCCCCAGTGTGTCCAGTATATTACCCCCAGTGTGTCCAGCAATCTGCCCCAGTGTCCAGCATTGCCCCAGTGTGTCCAGAAGTCTGCCCCAGGGTCTCCAGCATTGCCTCAATGTGTCCAGAAATCTGCCCCAGGGTCTCCAGTATTGCCCCAGTGTGTCCAGCAATCTGCCCCAGGGTCTCCAGTATTGCCCCAGTGTGTCCAGCATTCTGCCCCATAGTCTCCTGTACTGCCCCAGTGTGTCCAGCATTCTGCCCCATGGTCTCCAGTATTGCCCCAGTGTGTCCAGCAATCTGCCCCATGGTCTCCTGTATTGCCCCAGTGTGTCCAGCATTCTGCCCCATGGTCTCCAGTATTGCCCCGGTGTGTCCAGCAATCTGCCCCATGGTCTCCAGTATTGCCCCAGTATGTCCAGAAGTCTGCCCCAGGGTCTCCAGCATTGCCTCAATGTGTCCTGAGATCTGCCCCATGGTCTCCAGTATTCAGAGTGTCCAGCATTCTGCCCCATAGTCTCCTGTACTGCCCCAGTGTGTCCAGCATTCTGCCCCATGGTCTCCAGTATTGCCCCAGTGTGTCCAGCATTCTGCCCCATGGTCTCCAGTATTGCCCCAGTGTGTCCAGCATTCTGCCCCATGGTCTCCAGTATTGCCCCAGTGTGTCCAGCAATCTGCCCCATGGTCTCCTGTATTGCCCCAGTGTGTCCAGCATTCTGCCCCATGGTCTCCAGTATTGCCCCGGTGTGTCCAGCAATCTGCCCCATGGTCTCCAGTATTGCCCCAGTGTGTCCAGCATTCTGCCCCATGGTCTCCAGTATTGCCCCAGTGTGTCCAGCATTCTGCCCCATGGTCTCCAGTATTGCCCCAGTGTGTCCAGCATTCTGCCCCATGGTCTCCAGTATTGCCCCAGTGTGTCCAGCAATCTGCCCCATAGTCTCCTGTATTGCCCCAGTGTGTCCAGCAATCTGCCCCATGGTCTCCTGTATTGCCCCAGTGTGTCCAGCAATCTGCCCCATGGTCTCCTGTATTGCCCCAGTGTGTCCAGCAATCTGCCCCATAGTCTCCTGTATTGCCTCAGTGTGTCCAGCAATCTGCCCCATGGTCTCCTGTATTGCCCCAGTGTGTCCAGCATTCTGCCCCATGGTCTCCAGCATTGCCCCAGTGTGTCCAGCAATCTGCCCCATGGTCTCCAGTATTGCCCCAGTGTGTCCAGCATTCTGCCCCATGGTCTCCAGTATTGCCCCAGTGTGTCCAGCATTCTGCCCCATGGTCTCCAGTATTGCCCCAGTGTGTCCAGCAATCTGCCCCATAGTCTCCTGTATTGCCCCAGTGTGTCCAGCAATCTGCCCCATGGTCTCCTGTATTGTCCCAGTGTGTCCAGCAATCTGCCCCATGGTCTCCTGTATTGCCCCAGTGTGTCCAGCAATCTGCCCCATAGTCTCCTGTATTGCCTCAGTGTGTCCAGCAATCTGCCCCATGGTCTCCTGTATTGCCCCAGTGTGTCCAGCATTCTGCCCCATGGTCTCCAGCATTGCCCCAGTGTGTCCAGCAATCTGCCCCATGGTCTCCAGTATTGCCCCAGTGTGTCCAGCATTGCCCCAGCCCCAGACAGTCAGAAATAAAGAAAAAAAAAAAAAAGTAAAATCCTCACCTCTCCCGTTCCCAGCGCAGGTCCGGTGCAGTCAGCGTCTCTCCGGCTCTGCGACGCTCAGGACAGAGAGGCAGAGCGGCGCGCACAGTAGTGACGTCATCGCGCCCTCTGCTCTGAGACGTCGCAGAGTCAGAGGAGGCTGCAGCTGCTGGCGCCGCAGGAATCAGGAGAGGTGAGTATAGAGCAGGGGGCGGGGGCGGGGGCGGGACCCGGGGGTGGGGGGAGATGGCCCTGGTCGTGGCGGCGGACGGCGCCGCCCGAACATTTAAAGGGGCGTCTTTTTTTTTTTTTTTTTTTTAAACTTCTTCTGCAGCGCCAGCCGCCCCCAGCATTGTGCCGCCCGGGGCGGACCGCCCCCCCCGCACCCCCCTTCCTACGCCACTGGTATATACCGTACAGTTGCTAAGGTGGGGCCCCGACATGGGATACTCACCACACATGGGGATATGAACACACACACACACACACAAAATGCACCACACACTACCATGTGCTTGAACACATACCACCCTCAGCACACATTTCACCACACATACACCAACCTCGCCACATAAAAGTCGAAACACAAAAGTCACCGCTCAAAACTCGCCACGCACAAAACTCGCCACATGCAAAACTAGGCTCACGCAAAACTCGCCACACCTGCAAAACTCACCTCATGGAAAACTCGCCACACGCAAAACTTGCACACGCGGAAAAATTGACACATGCACAAAAGTTGCAACACATGCAAAAGTTGCCTCACACAAAACTTGCACATACTCAAAACGCACCACACATAAAACTCGCCACACGCAAAACTCGCCATGCGCAAAACTTGCTGCACTCAACTTGCTACACTAATCTGTCACATGCAGCTCGACACACAAAAAGTTGCTACACGCATGTCGCCACACAAAACTCATCTCACAAAAGTCGCTACATGCATGTCGCCACATGCAACTCAACACACACAACTTGACACATGAAACTCGCCCTAAAACACACACAAGTCTGGTATTATCCTTCAAAAATAAAAATCTGATTAATAAGCAGACAAACTACAAGAGCAACAAATGTACCATATAGGAAATACGGCAGTTGTCAGTCACATGACCTGTCTATTAGGTGTATGTGTGAGCTAATATATACTGCCGGGGGGGGGGGGGGCTTCCTGTTGGCTGGGGATTTATCAGGCTGCCAATTTAGCTTACAAATACTGAGGTAAAAATACTGACCAAATAACGTGTCTAATACTGTAGATGACATACAGATATATACTATATACAGGGGCGATGACACACAGGTATATACAGGGGAGATGACACACAGGTATATACTATACACAGGGGAGATGACACACGGGTATATACTATACACAGGGGAGATGACACAGGTATATACTATATACAGGAGGAGATGACACACAGGTATATACTATATACAGGAGGAGATGACACACAGGTATATACTATATACAGGAGCAGATGACACACAGGTATATACTATATACAGGAGCAGATGACACACAGGTATATACTATATACAGGAGCAGATGACACACAGGTATATACTATATACAGGAGCAGATGACACACAGGTATATACTATATACAGGAGCAGATGACTGTTGTGAATTCTGTTGTCGAACTCCCTCCTGTGGTTGTGAATGGTACTTCGGCGAGTTCTGTCCATGGACTCCCTCTGGTGGCTGTGAGTGAAGCTGCTGCTTCTGAGGTTCCTTACACAGGTGACGTGGTTTATCCTTTGGTTGGCTGCTCTATTTAACTCCACTCAGATCATTACTCCATGCCAGCTGTCAATGTTCCTGCATTGGTTCAGTTCGCTCTTGGATCTTTCTGGTGACCTGTCTTCTCCAGCAGAAGCTAAGTTCCTGATAGTTATTATTTGTTCATTGTTCCTTGTCCAGCTGGTTATCATGATTTTGTCTTGCTAGCTGGAAGCTCTGGGATGCAGAGTGGCATCTCCGCACCGTTAGTCGGTGCGGAGGTCTTTTTGCACACTCTGCGTGGTATTTTGTAGTTTTTGTGCTGACCGCAAAGATACCTTTCCTATCCTCTGTCTGTTTAGTAAGTCTGGCCTCCCTTTGCTGAAACCTGTTTCATTTCTGCGTTTGTGACTTTCATCTTTACTCACAGTCAATATATGTGGGGGGCTGCCTTTTCCTTTGGGGAATTTCTCTGAGGCAAGGTAGGCTTTATTTTCTATCTCTAGGGCTAGCTAGCTCTTAGGCTGTGAAGAGGCGTCAGGAACGCTCCACGGCTATTTCTAGTTGTTGTGATAGGATTAGGGCCTGCGGTCAGCAGAGCTCCCACATCCCAGAGCTTGTCCTGTGTGAGTTTAACTATCAGGTCATGCCAGGTGCTCCTAACCACCAGGTCATAACAGATGACACACAGGTATATACTATATACAGGAGCAGATGACACACAGGTATATACTGAGGTGAAAATGAAAAGGTGTGAGTGCAAAATGAGAGGAGTGAGGGAAAATAGTGGAGTGATTGGAAAGTAAGAGACGTGAGGTGCTATAACTAACCACAGATATTTACTATGCCCAGGCAACGCCTGGCCTTTCAGGTAGTATCTATCTATCTATCTATCTATCTATCTAATTGTCTAAGGATTTTTCTGTCTGTCTGTCTGTCCTGGAAATCCCGCATCTCTGATTGGTCGAGGCCACCAGGCCTCGACCAATCAGCGACGGGCACAGCATGACGACTATGATGTCATAAAAGTTGCCACGACCAATCAGCGATGGGCACAGTCTGCCGCGAATTCTGGAATGATCATTGTCCATATACTACGGGGACATGCATATTCTAGAATACCGGATGCGTTAGAATCGGGCCACAATCTAGTATATATATATTTTTTTTAAAAATATTGTGGTCTTGTTTGTGATTTATTTGTAAACTGTCTGATAAAGTGGTCTCTGTGCTCTGAAAGCTAGCAAATAAAAGATTTTTTCCTGTTTTTTAGTCTTTTTTTTTTTTTAACAAATGCTTTTAAATAGGTTCCCAGCTATAGAGTTCTATTGAACTATCAAATAATACTTTAAATGCAGAGCATTAATAATCTAACATGCTCAAGTGGAATACAGAATTAGATCGAGCACTGTAAAAATACAATGTATACAGTGAAAATAGAGGTTATCATCTTGTGTAACCACTGGGAATATTATGTTTTGTGCTCTCAAAGTTGCTGCAGTTTTAGATGTGCTGAACTTCATCAGATGGCAAATAGTAATGGCAGTCCGTAAAGCGACATAAATGTGGCACCCCTAGGGGTATTTGCCACAAAAATAGTTACTGACAGTAAGTACAAATACTAAAATAGCAAGACTGCACTACCACCTCCGGCCAGAAGGGGGAGCTCCAGAGACCCCCCTTGATCCATTCTGGTCTGAGAGAAGAAATGGCAGTTGGGCCAAGGAGCTGATAGTGAGAGGTCATACAGTTGAATCTCTAACAGCCCTGTGACTGTTACCAGGCCTAAATCACCGGCCTGAGGAGAAGAGGGATAGAGAAAAAGGACATTGTGAGAACCGGGTAGCATTAATCACTACCCAGAACAGGCGCAAAGACGGATACCGGATCCGTGGCTGTATTCATTATATATAATACAGCAACCGGAAAAACGTGAGGTGATATCAGCTTCACTAGGGCCGGACGCAGCAACAGACACAGAGTTCAGCGGTACTCCCGGAGGGGGTAAACCGATAAAAGGACTCGGGTTGCCCGTCGAACCAGGACCCGGAGGGGACAGATTGGGCCGGCAGCCAGTTCACATACAGCAGCAGGGCCACACAGAAATTGCGCACAATATGAGGCGAAGACCCCGGCAGGGTCAAAGTAACTCAGAGTTCCCATACAGACTCCGGTGACAGGACTGGTTGTAAATCCTTTTATGTTAAAGTAAACTGGTTAAACGTTTCAGTGCCTCAGTCTTTCATTTGGACAATAGCCATCTATCCAGGATCGGGATCGTCACCGCTGGGAGAACCTGCTGCTGATCAAGTAAGTGCCTGTCCCCTCATGATACCCCTTACACTGTGCATTGCCTGAGGCCACAGAACCGGGTCAAGCCACCCGTGACATCCCCCTCAAGAGACAGACTCCATTGGTCCGGTGCTGGGTATCCCGGTCTCCTGGGCGTCACAATTGGCGTCACGAACAGGATCTAGCCAGCCCGTATACCGGGTATTGTGTGCCGTGATTGGAGCCCAAAACTGTGAAAACTGGGATGAAAAATCTTGAAAATTGACTTTATTAAAGAAAAATCCATTCCCCATTGAAAACTATTGAAAGTGACTTTTCCCCATTGGTTATAATGGAGTAAAGATGGCCGCCATCCCCTGAGGTAATCACTTCATAACCGTTAGGCACGAGACTGTTAATTGAGCTACGCCATTACCTGAGCCCCAGTCTAACTGAAAAACTTCAGAATCCGCCATTACTGAGCGCGCGGCGGGCGGGAGCAGCAGGGGGCGTGTCATTGTGGGCGGCACCAAGCTGAGCGCTCTGACATCAGAGCAAGGGGAAAATCGATCCTGCTGCACAGCGGAACGAATCTACACTATCCCGACGGAAGGGTCCGGATTAACTAAGGGGGCACAGTATGTCGCAGCACGGAGACGCCGCAGCACCCGGCAACGCTAATGCAGCTGAAAGACAGAGTGTCAATAGAGAGTCCGGTAGCGCAGCGGTGCAAGGAGTGGCGCCCATCATGCCGGTGCTGATGCCATATACCCCGGGTGGCCCATGGCTTCCAATGTATGAAGGTGAGCCTAATACCCTTGACGATTTCAGAGAAAAGATGCTGGCCCATTTTGACATGTTCCCTGTGGGTGAAGTTCAGCGTGTTAGTCTCCTGATGATGCAGTTAAGTGGCCATGCTAAGCGAGAAGTCACAGCATGGGCAGCTGATCTAAAAGGCACTGTTGAACGCATATTTGCTGGATTAAAAGCTACATTTGAAACCACTGCCAGCAGCAAAGCTAAAATACGATTCTTTAATTGCAAACAAAAAGCTAATGAGGGCGTGAGAGACTTTGCCTTAAACCTGCAGGAAGCCCTTAAATCACTTACACTGGCTGAACCCATTTTTAACACCGGAGCGGATAAACTACTAAGAGATCAATTTATTGAGGGACTCTACACCCCTTCTCACCGGGGGCATGTGAGCATGCTTGTTTTTAAGAACCCTGAATTGACATTTGCCCAATTAAAGGAGAGCGCTATACGTCTCCAGCTGGCAGAGGCACCTCGGGATCAGGATCCTGCGCAACCCATGGCAGAGGCACCTCAACAACAGGGAGTGCCAGTGACATCAGCTACGTCTGGGGCCATTGCTAAGCCCCTGGGGCCCAGTACTAATGAGGCTCTTCAACAAAAGCTTGACTCTTTAGCTGATGTTGTTGCTTCAATGGCTAAAACCATGCAGGAGATGAGAGGACACAAAATGGAGTTGGCAAACTGTAGAGAGGATGTTCCATGGATGAGACCCCGGAGATACCCGACATGGAGAGGACGACCCCGCGACCGCTACCAACCGGATGGACAGCCCATTTGCCGCCGTTGCCAGCAGCCGGGCCACTTTGCACGAGATTGTGATTTAAACGGGAATCCCCTGGGAATGCGGGCCGCTTCGCAGGAATGAACTTTCAAGGCCCAACACCCTGGCACGACAGGTACATCGGAGGACGACCCATTATCCCTATCGTGCTGGACGGAATTCCCCTCAACGCTTTGCTGGACACAGGTTCCCAGATTTCATCTATACCGTATATCCTTTATAAGAGGTACTGGGCTGATGCAGATATTGATAAAGGGCCCTCTGATGTTGAACTAGATATATGGGCCAGTAATGGTAAGTTGGTACCGAAACTAGGATTCAGGGAGATGACCATAAAGATTGGTAAAGTAGAACTGAAGAAACAGGGTATAATTGTTGTTGATGTTGACCGGCGGAACTGTGAACCAACTGTATTGATAGGAATGAATGTGTTAGAGAACTGCTTTTCCGAAGTCATTTCTGTCTTACAGCAAATTGCTGAAACTGCCCAATCCTGCCAGCAGAGAGTTCTCCGGAGGGAAATAAAAGTATTGATGTTAAGGCAACAGGTAGAAGTTGCAGGTGGAGATATCGGCAGTGTGAGGGTAAGTGATCCAACGTCTATTGTAATCCCACCAAAAACAGAAATGCTGGTATGGTGTAGAGCAGCCATTGGTACTAAGGGACGAGATTATCAAGCCTTAATAGAACCAGTGTACACCGACAGCAGGCCCACTATACTCACAGCACGAGGGATAGTCGAGGTACACCGGGGACGAGTGCCGGTACGACTTTTGAACTGTGGAGAGGAAGAGGTCACTTTGCCAAGGTATGCTACAATGGCAAAGCTATATACTGTTGACAACAATGCCATCACAACCATTGAGCCCTTAGAACCAACCTGTCAGGTGGAAGGCAATGGCTCAGATGGAGAAATGGAGGATTGGTGCCAACAGCTACACGTGGGCATAAATTCAACACCTACCCATCAAAAACAAGGGGTGTATAGGCTAGTGACGGAATATGAACAAGTCTTCAGTAAACACCCATTGGACTTCGGACGGATAGAAGGGGTAGAACACACAATCCCCACAGGTGACCATCCCCCAATAAAAGAAAGATATAGACCCATACCGCCCGCTCACTATCAATGTGCAAAAGATATGCTGAGGGAAATGAAACAGGCCGGGGTAATAAGAGACAGCTGTAGCCCCTGGGCGGCCCCTCTAGTGATTGTCAAAAAAAAGGACGGAACCATGAGAATGTGCGTAGACTACCGGAAGATTAATAACATCACCCATAAAGACGCCTACCCCTTGCCTAGGATAGAAGAGTCCTTAACTGCTTTGAAATCTGCTAATTATTTTTCCACCTTAGACTTAACAAGCGGGTATTGGCAAGTCCCTGTGGCTGAGAGAGATAAGGAAAAGACGGCATTCACCACACCAATGGGTCTATGTGAATTTAATCGCATGCCGTTCGGACTCTGCAACGCATCCGGTACCTTCCAGCGGCTGATGGAATGCTGCCTCGGACACAAGAACTTCGAGACCGTCCTCCTGTACCTAGATGATGTGATCGTCTACTCGAAGACTTACGAACAACACTTAATAGACCTGGCAGAAGTGTTCGAAGCCTTATCCAGGTATGGCATGAAAGTCAAGCCATCCAAATGTCACCTTCTCAAGCCAAAGGTACAGTACCTGGGACACATCGTGAGTTCGGAGGGAGTAGCACCAGATCCCGAGAAAATAAGCGCCATAAGGGATTGGCCAAGACCTACCAGCGCAAAAGAAGTGAGACAATTCCTGGGATTGGTGGGTTACTATCGCAGATTTATAAAAGGATTTACCAAGTTGGCAGCACCCTTGCAAGACACCTTGGTAGGGCAGACGAAGAAACCTTCAAACCGAAACCCTCCTTTTCAGTGGAACGACGAAAGGGAAGACTCCTTTGAACAACTAAAGAAGGCACTAACCGGAGAAGAGGTTCTGGCATACCCAGATTACCATCAACCTTTCATCCTCTACACCGATGCCAGTAATGTGGGACTAGGAGCGGTGCTGTCACAAAAGCAAGAAGGTCGGGAGAAAGTCATCGCCTTTGCAAGTAGAAAGCTCCGGCCTACTGAAAGAAATTCAGAAAATTACAGCTCCTTCAAATTGGAACTACTGGCAGTAGTTTGGGCTGTGACGGAGCGTTTCAAACACTATCTGGCCGCTGCAGAATTTATTGTCTATACTGACAACAATCCGTTGACCCACCTGGACACAGCCAAATTAGGTGCGTTAGAACAGCGATGGATAGCCCGGTTATCTAATTACAACTTCATAATCAAGTATCGAGCAGGTTGCAAGAATGGAAATGCCGATGCCCTATCCCGGATGCCACACTTGAGAGATGTAGAAGAGGAAACGGGGGAGCTTGAAGAAATTGAACTACCAGCCTTCCATCGTCCCAAGGCAAAACATCATCAGTCAAGTACCTATCAGAAACAACAAGAGGTGAATTTTAATCCGTTAGCACACCATAGATGGGCTGACACCCAAGACAGCAATCCGGCTGTGAAGTTGGTGAAGGAACTGTTGACTGAGCAAGGTGCATATCCCGATGAGGATGCCCCAGAAGAGACGCATCAACTCTGGAAAGAGAGAGGCAAAATATTCCTGTATCAAGGGAAGCTCTGTAGAAGATACACCAATCCGAAAACACATGAATTGGTTTGGCAGATTATTGTGCCTAAACAAGATGTGAAGATGGTCCTCGAAGCTTACCATAATGGTGCTGGTCACTTCGGTTGGAAAAAGTTAGAAGTACTTCTAAGAGAAAGATTTTATTGGGTCGGGATGAGAAAATCAATCGAACAGTGGTGCAGAAATTGTGGCCCGTGCAACCTCAGAAGAAACGATCAAAAGAACCAAAGAGCACCACTGCAGCCCATAATCACCAAACAACCACTTGAACTTGTAGCCATGGACCACGTGAAGTTGACACCAAGCCGGTCCGGCTATGTCTATGCCTTGACCATCGTGGACCATTATTCACGTTTCTTGGTAGTAGTACCCGTAAAAGATCTGACAGCAAAAACAGCAGCCAAAGCGTTCCAAACGTACTTTTGTAGACCCCATGGATATCCGGAACAGGTTCTCACCGACCAAGGTACAGCCTTTGAATCAGAGATCTTCAGAGAATTCTGTAATATGTATGGTTGCAAAAAGATCCGGACGACGGCCTATCATCCACAAACAAACGGCTTATGCGAGAAGATGAACCATATTGTAATAGACCTACTAAAGACTTTACCTGAGACAGATAGGAATCAATGGCCAGAGAAATTGCCTGACTTGGTGGATCTGTATAATCATGTCCCGGTGAGCTCCACCAACTGCACCCCAGCTTACCTTATGCGTGCAAGACCCGGCCAATTACCAATCGATCTAGAAATGGGAATTCTGAAACCAGACGCAGAAGTTCAAGACTCCAATTGGGATATCATACGGCAAAAGCAGTATCGCCAAGTGCAAGAGAGTGTGGAAAGAAGCCTTCAGCAAACTAGAGAAAGACAAGAGCGAACTTTCAACCAGAATGCTCTAGCGACCCCATTAAGACCGGGTGACCAAGTGCTCAAGAGAAATCGTCGAACCAATAAACTAGACAATCAGTGGGAAGCCGTACCCTACACAGTTTTACCAACAAGAATGGATAATCCTAAAATGTGTCTCATTAGCAAAAACGGAGGCTTAACATCTGTACTAGTGTCAAGAGACAATCTTAAATTGTGTCCGGAAGCATTGAAAGAGCCAGAAGTTGTCCAGCCAGAACCAGAAGTTATTCAACCCATACAGGTTCAACCAGTAAAGGAAAAAGAAGAGGAAATGTATCACACCTGTATAGGAGACTTTCCCAAAACCCTACTAACATACCATGGTGCACTAGTGGTTCCCATGGTGGCCTTTTACCCAACACCGAACCCAATACCAGAAGTCCCAAGACAGGAAGAGGCTGACCCCGTACTACAGGAGGTTCCAGGCCAGGAAGAACAGATTCCTGATCAGAGTAATCTCATTCATGGTGGACTTGCCAACTCCATAGTCATGGAATTATCTTTAGCAGAGCGGGCAGATACTATATCCGCAGTAGACAGTAGTACACCACATGAAGAGATACCGCTATTACGTAGATCACAGCGTAGTACCCAGGGCCAATTACCGGCCAGGTATGCAGATTACCAACTATAAAGCTCATAATGTGAATTGTATATATGTTATGCCGTATATAGTTAAACAGAAAATGTAGTATAGTCATTGCTATCAGTCTGCAACGTTTAAGCCCAGTGCCTACAGAGACTTGTCTGTATGAACTTATTGCATATTCTTGAACTTTTTATCAGCCCGGAGGCACTAAATCAAAGCTCCGGAAAGACTGCTTTTTGAACTTTGCTTTTTGCTCTTTTTGAACTTTCTTTAGACTTTATATTGATAACTCCGTTGGAAAAATGGAACTAAATTCCTGGACACTAAGTACAGTGCCGTTCCTAATACCTTCAAGGATAGAACTGTATTAATGGACGCTATTTGAAGTGACTTTTTACAGAACTCTATTTTTGTTTCCTTGAGTGGTTTTTGTAACTTTTCATTTTTAAGACTCTGTACATATTAATTGTTATTTAAAAATGTTATTGTCCCACAGTCCCGGAGTACTGTTCTTAACTAAGGGGGAATGTGGCACCCCTAGGGGTATTTGCCACAAAAATAGTTACTGACAGTAAGTACAAATACTAAAATAGCAAGACTGCACTACCACCTCCGGCCAGAAGGGGGAGCTCCAGAGACTCCCCTTGATCCATTCTGGTCTGAGAGAAGAAATGGCAGTTGGGCTAAGGAGCTGAAAGTGAGAGGTCATACAGTTGAATCTCTAACAGCCCTGTGACTGTTACCAGGCCTAAATCACCGGCCTGAGGAGAAGAGGGATAGAGAAAAAGGACATTGTGAGAACCGGGTAGCATTAATCACTACCCAGAACAGGCGCAAAGACGGATACCGGATCCGTGGCTGTATTCATTATATATAATACAGCAACCGGAAAAATGTGAGGTGATATCAGCTTCACTAGGGCCGGACGCAGCAACAGACACAGAGTTCAGCGGTACTCCCGGAGGGGGTAAGCCGATAAAAGGACTCGGGTTGCCCGTCGAACCAGAACCCGGAGGGAACAGATTGGGCCGGCAGCCAGTTCACATACAGCAGCAGGGCCACACAGAAATTGCGCACAATAAGAGGCGAAGACCCCGGCAGGGTCAAAGTAACTCAGAGTTCCCATACAGACTCCGGTGACAGGACTGGTTGTAAATCCTTTTATGTTAAAGTAAACTGGTTAAACGTTTCAGTGCCTCAGTCTTTCATTTGGACAATAGCCATCTATCCAGGATCGGGATCGTCACCGCTGGGAGAACCTGCTGCTGATCAAGTAAGTGCCTGTCCCCTCATGATACCCCTTACACTGTGCATTGCCTGAGGCCACAGCACCGGGTCAAGCCACCCGTGACATCCCCCTCAAGAGACAGACTCCATTGGTCCGGTGCTGGGTATCCCGGTCTCCTGGGCGTCACATAAGCATGATCGCCAGGTATTCTGCAGACCGAGAATAATAGATAAAGTATATATAGAGACAAGATGTCTTGTTTGTTATTTCTTGTTTATTCCCGTAGGGTATTGTGGGAATATAGCTCATCAGGGATCTCTGCTTTGGCCCAAGCAGGTGGCTATGGAGTCACAACGAACAATAGCAGGCTAGCAAGTTCCACACAGGTATGTGTCAGGTGTATTTATTGTACACATTTGCCGTACAATGTTACACGTGCCAAACATGAAATAAAATGTCTAAGGCCGTCTGGCCACTAACTAACAACAAGATACTAACTACAAAATAAACCTATACAACAAGAAAGAAGTTTGTGCAACCTTACTGTGTCAGCTCCCAGACCAGCAGATGAGAGACTGAGATCCCAGCAGTTCCTTGATTATATCAGCTGAAGCAAAAGCTGGATCGTATGTGGAAGGGAAGCACCAAAGCTTTCAGGCTGATCACTAAAGAAACCAGGACCGGATTACAGAGAAATAAACAGCTTCACAATCAATACCGTGATACATGTGAAATGAAACGGGGAGAAACATATCTGTTTTCTAGTACTTCTCCCCTTGGCACCTCACATACCCCCTTCCTTTGTTCGAGCCTGTAGGGTCGGACACGATGAGTCACTAAGCAGTGTGTTCTGGATAACGCATCTGCATTCCCGTGCGCTGCGCCTGCCCTGTGCTCAACGGAAAAGTTAAAAGGTTGTAATGCCAAGAACCAGCGTGTCACCCTCGCATTGCCCTCTTTTGCGTGGGACATCCATGTTAGGGGTGAATGGTCCGTTACTAGCCTAAATTGGCGACCTAGTAAATAATAGCGTAAGGTGAATAGGGCCCATTTCACAGCCAGGGCTTCGCGCTCAACCACGCTATAATTCTTTTCTGCCCTGGTAAGCTTCCTACTCAGATAGCTTACTGGGTGTTCCTCGCCATTCACTTCCTGTGACAACACTGCACCGAGGCCGACACCAGAGGCGTCCGTTTGGACAATAAACTCCCGTTTAAAGTCAGGGGCAACCAACACTGGTTGGTCACAGAGGACCGTTTTCAAATACTGAAAGGCCTTCTCTGCTTCTGCGTTCCACTTTATTGTGATAGATTTTGAGCCATTGGTAAGCTCTGTGAGAGGGGCCGCGATGGTGGCAAAATTTTTAATGAAGCGCCTATAATAGCCAACGATCCCTAAAAAGGCTCCGACCTGTTTTTTGTTGACCGGTCGTGGCCAATTCTGAATATCGTCCACTTTATTGGTTTGTGGCTTTACGACTCCTCGCCCTATGCTATATCCCAGATAGCGAGCCTCTTCCAATCCCAAGTTACATTTCTTAGGATTGGCAGTTAACCCAGCAGTTTTTATCGAGTCTAAGACGGCTTGTACTTTTGACAAATGTGTGTCCCAGTCATCACTAAAGACAATGATATCGTCCAAGTATGCGGACGCATACCGGACGTGGGGTTTAAGGACAATATCTATTAGACGTTGGAAGGTGGCTGCAGCACCATGCAACCCAAATGGCATATCACGGTACTGGAACAGTCCCTGGGGCGTTACAAAGGCCGTTTTCTCTTTGGCTGAATCCGTGAGGGGAATCTGCCAATAACCTTTTGTTAAGTCGATAGTAGATATGTACCTGGCCGAACCCAGTCTCTCTATAAGTTCATCAACTCTCGGCATCGGGTAGGCATCGAATTTTGATACCTCATTTAATTTCCGAAAATCATTACAAAACCTAATAGTCCCATCGGGTTTGGGCACTAGCACGATTGGGCTAGCCCAATCACTCCGGGACTCTTCAATGACTCCAAGTTCTAACATTTTCTCGACTTCCTGGGCAATGGCTTGTCTCCGAGCCTCCGGAATTCGATATGGTTTTAGTCGTACACGGACCTGTGGATCAGTAACAATGTCGTGTTTAATTAAGTGAGTACGACCCGGAAGCTCTGAAAAAACCTCTGCGTTTTTCTGTATAAATTCCTTAGTCTCTCGTTTCTGACTTTCGGATAGTGTCTCTGCAATACCCACCTCTGGCAATGCTACCTGGGGGTCATTTACCACAGATGGGGGTGCCCTACGAGGTCCATCATTAAGGGTGGCTTTTGCCATTAGACTCTCCCTATCCCGCCAGGCCTTAAGCAAGTTTATGTGGTAGATTTGTTCGGTTTTCCTCTTGTCTGGTTGATATATCTTATAATTCACTTCACCTATTCTCTCCAACACCTCGTATGGGCCCTGCCACTTCGCAAGAAATTTATTTTCTACAGTGGGTACTAATACTAACACCCTGTCTCCGGGTTGAAAGACTCGTGTTTTAGCCGCTCGGTTATATACCGTGCTTTGGGCCTGTTGCGCACGTTCTAAACATTCTTTAACTATTGGCATGACCGCCTCAATTCTATCTTGCATAAGCATTACGTGTTCAATTACACTGCGATAAGGAGTCACCTCTTGTTCCCAAGTCTCTTTAGCAATATCTAACAGGCCTCTAGGACATCGCCCGTAAACTAACTCAAAAGGCGAAAAGCCTGTGGAGGATTGGGGTACTTCCCGTATAGCGAACAGGAGATATGGTAGGAGAGCATCCCAATCCCTCCCGTCCTTATCTACCACCCTTTTCAACATTCCCTTCAGGGTTTTATTAAATCGCTCCACCAACCCGTCAGTCTGAGGGTGATATACTGAAGTACGCAAGTGGGAGATTTTTAGTAGCTTACACAAGTCCTTAAGTATTCGAGACATAAAGGGGGTTCCCTGATCTGTTAGTATTTCTTTCGGAATGCCGGTGCGAGAAAACATATTAACAAGCTCCTTTGAAATTGCTTTCGCATTGGCATTCCGCAGAGGCACTGCTTCAGGGTAACGAGTGGCATAATCTAGTACTACCAAAATGTACTGATGTCCCCTGGCAGATTTAACTAATGGACCCACTATATCCATTGCTATCCTCTCGAAGGGCACCTCTATTATTGGTAAGGGCACAAGGGGGCTTCTAAAATGTGACATAGGTGTGGTCAATTGACACGTAGGACAGGACTGACAATACCGGGTCACGTCCCCCCCTAGACCCGGCCAAAAGAAATGCTGCAGAATACGGTGTTTTGTTTTTTCTCCGGCCAGGTGTCCCCCCAAGGGATGTTTATGTGCCAGTTCCAAAACTACCTGGCGAAAGGACTTGGGCACCACTAGTTGCTCTACCGCCACCCCCCGCACTTTGTCTATATGATACAGCATACCCTGTTGCACAGCTAGGTGTGGGAACTCATTTTGAGCCCCTGGGTACAATGGTCTTCCCTCAGAGACCTTTACATTTTCCCATGTCCTTGCCAGAGTAGGGTCCTGGTGTTGAGCGGTCCCGAACTTACCACGGGCCACCTCAAGACCTGGCATTTCTATAGCCTCCTCTAGTTCACTTGCGTCGCCTGCATATACAGCCAGAGGTGAGTCTACAGATTCTGGAGTTACCTCTGAGATGGACTCCCCCCCCCCCCCCCCCCTCTTGCTGCAATAGCTCAGGGGTTAGCCCCACGGCACCCTCCTCAACTAGAGTGCTCATGCCATTTTTAAGGTTCCACAAGTCCAAAAATGAGGGAAAGTCTCTCCCCAATATTACATCATGTCCCATAGACTTTAGGACTGCCGCTTGATGTCTTTTGGTTCCTACTGGCGTGGCAAGGGTGACCCAGGCAGTGGGGTAGTTTTTTATATCGCCATGGATGCAACTAATGCCCAGGGTTGAGTTCGTTAGGGCTCTAGGGTCCACCAAACTGGCATGTACCAGAGTTACTTGACTGCCGGAATCCAAGACGGCATTCACACTATGGCCGTCGACCTCGAGGCAACACACGTGTCGTTCATTTCCTGTGAGGACCTCTGCAACACAGACTGACTGTACATATAACGAAAGGCGTCTCATAGCGTTAGTCCATTGGCTCTGTAGTCATTGGGCAGTTAGCTGCTACATGGCCAAGCCCGCGACATCGCCAACATTGTATAGGTCCTTGCTTCCTCACCGGAGACGCCTGATGGGGTCTGCTGAATTGCTGTGAGACTGTACCGCCTCCATAGTTCTTTGTGGGTCTGCTACCCTTTATTGCAACGTTCTCTTCTTTTGAAGATGAAGTAGGTCTCGCAGTATTTTCTGGCGATTTCTTGGGAGCCCAGCGAGGTGATAACGTCCCTTGGAGTAGGCTTTCAGAAGCATTGTAGCGTTCGACCATATTCACCAACTGGTCGGCTGTATATGGGTCACCTTGTCCAACCCACCTCTGTAACTTAGGGGGCAAGGACCGCAGGTACTTGTCTAGAACAACACGTTCCACCATCTCTGCAGATGTCAAAATCTCTGGTTGCAGCCATTTTTTTACTAGATGGATAAGATCATGCATTTGTGAGCGGGCTGGCTGATCTTCCACAAAAGTCCATAAATGTACCCTCTGTGCTCGTACATATGTGTTTACTCCCAGCCTTGCCAGGATTTCGCTTTTTAATTTGGTATAGTCCATATCATCCACTCCACTTAAATCGTAATAGGCCTTTTGTGGATCTCCACTCAGAAATGGCGCAACCACTTCAGCCCACGTGTCCACCGGTAAATGCTCACGTTCTGCAATACGTTCAAATACGGTGAGATACGCTTCTACATCATCGTCAGCAGTCATTTTAAGCAGGGTTTTTTGTACGGCTTTCCGTGCACCAGCAACACTTTGTGCATGATCCCTCTCATCTCGGGGCTGCCGAATCAAAGCCTGCTTTATTGCATTCAACTGCTCTTGCTGAATCTGGTTTTGCTGGTCCAGGGCTTGCTGGAAGTAAGTATTGGTCTGCTGTTGTTGCACATTTGCCTGCAATAACTGTTTCACTAGTTCCTCCATATTACTGGACTCTTGGCTCTTCAAAAGCACATGAGCTTTCAGCCAGGACATACACAGAGCACTTTATCTGCAGTCACAGTCCAACAGCCACTATGCCCGCATTCTCCACCATTTGTGGGAATATAGCTCATCAGGGATCTCTGCTTTGGCCCAAGCAGGTGGCTATGGAGTCACAACGAACAATAGCAGGCTAGCGAGTTCCACACAGGTATGTGTCAGGTGTATTTATTGTACACATTTGCCGTACAATGTTACACGTGCCAAACATGAAATAAAATGTCTAAGGCCGTCTGGCCACTAACTAACAACAAGATACTAACTACAAAATAAACCTATACAACAAGAAAGAAGTTTGTGCAACCTTACTGTGTCAGCTCCCAGACCAGCAGATGAGAGACTGAGATCCCAGCAGTTCCTTGATTATATCAGCTGAAGCAAAAGCTGGATCGTATGTGGAAGGGAAGCACCAGAGCTTTCAGGCTGATCACTAAAGAAACCAGGACCGGATTACAGAGAAATAAACAGCTTCACAATCAATACCGTGATACATATGAAATGAAACGGGGAGAAACATATCTGTTTTCTAGTACTTCTCCCCTTGGCACCTCACAGGTATATACAGTACCGGTCAAAAGTTTGGACACACCAGTTCATGCACTGGTTTCCTTATTGGAATATGAATATTGTAGATTCAGACTGAAAGCAGCAAATCCACAAAGAAACACATGGAAACAAACGTAAAGAAACACATGTGAAACAAAAGATGTTAAACTTTAGACTTTTCAGAATACTGATACTGATTTTTTTTTTCTTCAGCGGTAAAATAAGGTCGACAGCAGTAAATCGAAAGTACTATCTTAATCATCTGCCATAATCTTCATTTTTTTAATCTACTATTGAATCTAACTAAAGTAAATGGAAAATCTAAAAGACTTTTCAGATTTTCTGCTTATATCAAAATGTAAAAAAGAAATGCAGGAATTCTTATGAAGATTCTTCAGAGCAGACACATTTTAAGCAATGCAGTAATAAAAGTTTCAGCAGTGAAACCCAATTACAGGAAAGATACAAAAAATAAATGGGAATGTAGCTCTAAAAAACAAAGTATTAAATATTCAGAAATGTAAATGGTGGTGGTGTTTATTGTGCTCATTTACACAGTTAAATATTCATCCTGCAATGGAGAGAACTGAACTCATTAAAGTCCGATAGAAGATATGGTTTTTATATTTCCATGTAGGCACATTAAATAAGTGTGAACAGGATGATAGTGGCCAAGATATCAGGAAAAGAAACTGAGGGTCCCTTCTTCCACTGCCATCTGCCATGCTCCACGTCTGGTTTTGCAAGTTTCAATGGAATCTTCTATCTAGATCTATTTGCGGCCCATTGGCTAACATGTGTCTTCGGATTGAGTCTCTATTATTGGTGCTCCACCTTCTGTACATATTGTACTTTACGTGCTTCCATCCCAGCTGGGTTTCATTTCATCCGTCCTTCTGCTTTTTAAATTCCTGAGCGTGCCTAGTAGCGATGCGCGAACATACTGGGATAGGATGCTATCTGAGCATGCTTGGGTCCTAGCCAAGTGACTTTGGCGTGCTCAAATATGTTCAAGTTCAAGTGACAGCATGTCTCGTGGCTGTTCGACAGCCGCAACACATGCAGGGAGTGTCTAACAAACAGGAATCCCTGCATGTGCTGCTGCTGTCAAACAGCCATGAGACATGCAGCCGCAGGGACTCGAACATATTTTTTGAGCACGCCGAAGATACTCAGTTGGCACACGAGCACGTTCACTTACCACTAGTGCCAAGACCTCTCGGTCCACATGCCTACTAGCATACTGCATCAAAGCCTGGGGTCTGTGTGCCACATGAACCTGGGGCCTAGAGAAGCCACCTCACCTCCTAGAGAGCCTAAGCACAGCATAGGTTAGTGCACCTCATATACAGTCATGGCCAAAAGTATTGACACCCCTGTAATTCTGTCAGATAATACTCAGTTTCTTCCTGAAAATGATTGCAAACACAAATACTTTGGTATTTTTATCTTCATTTAATTTGTCTTAAATGAAAAAGCACAGAAGAGAATGAAGCAAAAAGCAAAACATTGATCATTTCACACACAACTCCAAAAATGGGCCAGACAAAAGTATTGGCACCCTCAGCCTAATACTTGGTGTTGCACAACCTTTAGCCAAAATAACTGCGACCAACCACTTCCGGTAACCATCAATGAGTTTCTTACAATGCTCTGCTGGAATTTTAGACCATTCTTCTTTGGCAAACTGCTTCAGGTCCCTGATATTTGAAGGGTGCCTTCTCCAAACTGCCATTTTTAGATCTCTCCACAGGTGTTCTATGGGATTCAGGTCTGGACTCATTGCTGGCCACCTTAGAAATCTCCAGTGCTTTCTCTCAAACCATTTTCTAGTGCTTTTTGAAGTGTGTTTTGGGTCATTGTCCTGCTGGAAGACCCATGACCTCTGATGGAGACCCAGCTTTCTCACACTGGGCCCTACATTATGCTGCAAAATTTGTTGGTAGTCTTCAGACTTCATAATGCCATGCACACAGTCAAGCAGTCCAGTGCCAGAGGCAGCAAAGCAACCCCAAAACATCAGGGAACCTCCGCCATGTTTGACTGTAGGGACCGTGTTCTTTTCTTTGAATGCCTCTTTTTTCCCCTGTAAACTCTATGTTGAAGCTCTACTTTTGTCTCATCTGAGCAGAGAACATTCTTCCAAAATGTTTTAGGCTTTTTCAGGTAAGTTTTGGCAAACTCCAGCCTGGCTTTTTTATGTCTCGGGGTAAGGAGTGGGGTCTTCCTGGGTCTCCTACCATACAGTCCCTTTTCATTCAGACGCCGACAGATAATATGGGTTGACACTGTTGTACCCTCGGACAGTAGGGCAGCTTGAACTTGTTTGGATGTTAGTTGAGGTTCTTTATCCAACATCCACACAATCTTGCTTTGAAATCTGTCAATTTTTCTTTTCCGTCCACATCTAGGGAGGCTAGCCACAGTGCCATGGGCTTTAAACTTCTTGATGACACTGCGCACGGTAGACACAGGAACATTCAGGTCTTTGGAGATGGACTTGTAGCCTTGAGATTGCTCATGCTTCCTCACAATTTGGTTTCTCAAGTCCTCAGACAGTTCTTTGGTCTTCTATCTTTTCTCCATGCTCAATGTGGTACACACAAGGACACAGGACAGAGGTTGAGTCAACTTTAATCCATGTCAACTGGCTGCAAGTGTGATTTAGTTATTGCCAACACCTGTTAGGTGCCACAGGTAAGTTACAGGTGCTGTTAATTACACAAATTAGAGAAGCATCACATGATTTTTCGAACAGTGCCAATACATTTGTCCACCCCCTTTTTTATGTTTGGTGTGGAATTATATCCAATTTGGCTTTAGGACAATTCTTTTTGTGTTTTTTCATTTAAGACAAATTAAATGAAGACAATAATAACAAAGAATTTGTGTTTGCAATCATTTTCAGGAAGAAAATGAGTATTATCTGACAGAATTGCAGGGGTGTCAATACTTCTGGCCATGACTGTACATTGCTATGCTATCTAGTCCAGGTACTGTATGAACAGAAGTATTCTCCTACAATATATCCCCTCATTGTCATGAAGACTGTATATGTACAAAGGTTTAATTCTAAATAGCAAGAGCACAAAAAGAGGATTCAGAGATCCTCCAAAAATTAGAAAAAACAGCAAAATAAGGCAGAAATGCTTACCTGCCTAGGCCCCAAACAAAAGCACTATCAGGATGCAGTGGACCCATGTGGTTAAGATATTTTGCTGTTTTTTCTAATTTATGGAGGATCTCTGAATCCTCTTTTTGTGCTCTTGCTATTTAGAATTAGGACTCATGAGCGTGGGGACCCTTGTCGCGGGTCATGAGCTTCCGTATTTTGGCCAAAATATCAACTAATACCTCACATAAAGATTTTTTTGTGTGTGTTTTTTGCACTTTTTTCCGGGGTGGAGTTGGGCCCATTTTTGTCTTGTAAACTGTGGTGTCTGTTCACATGGGGTGCATTTGGATAGCGCTGGGCAGGCCCACCTGATCTAATAGAAGGGTGTCACTACTAGGCTTGCCTGGATCCTGTGCATCTCCATTGTGTGAACAGCGTTGCATACAAGTCTTTTATGTGCCGCAATGTGCCAAGCAGCCACCCCCTCCATTAGTTTGGCAGGTCGAGAGTGGCTGCCTCATCGGTTATGCTGCACCTGTCTTTTCTATCTTAACCACAAGGGTCCACTGCATCCTGATAGTGCATTTATTTGAGGCCTAGGCAGGTAAGCACCATATGTACAAAGGTTTAACTCTGCAATACATCACTTTCACCGGAGGTGGGATTCAGCCAGTCCCTCTCAGTTTTGGCAAATAGATTGATAAAATCACAGCAGATTTGCCGAACCTTGAAGAAAATTTACCCCTATCCAGTACTCTATTATCTGGGAGTAGAACGCATAGTTTGATGCCAGCCAAACATTGAAGCGCAGGTGATAAGAAGACTACAGAGCAGCCGAAGCAATGATGCAGTCATTACATTTCCTGCAACAGCTGCTTACAGCATCCTTGTCCTGATTGCTCTCTAGTCTCCTTCTCCCATGCACTTTGCCGGACTAGAATGAAGTGGCTCGTGTGATGGCTGATGTTAAGGGAAAGGGGCAAAGCCTCCCAGTCACATAGCAGACCTCATAATAAGAAGGGGCAGTGTAGGTGTATGTTGGTAACTAAGAAGAATGATGTACTGCAATATGGGGCTATAAATACAGGGGGCTGAAAGGAGTGTTGTACTGCATGATAGGACTGTATATAGAGGGGCTAAAAAAAGTGATGTGCTGCAGGCTGGGATTGTATATAGAGGGATTGTGAGGTGTAATGTACTGCAGGCTGGGATTGTATATAAGAGGGGTTGTGAGGTGTAATGTACTGCAGAATGGGGCTGTATATGGAGGGGTTGAGAGGAATGATGTACTGCAGGATGATACTGTATACAGTAGGACTGAGAGGAGTAATGTACGGCTGGATGGTGCTGAGAGGTGTGATATACTGCAGTATGAGGTTGTATATAAAAAGGCTGCATCTTGTGTAATGCAGCAGTGTAATGGGGTAATGTCATCATATATAGGACAAAATAACTAAAAACTTCAGAGGGCATATCTATTTCCCACCCCTTCCCTTAAATCAGTACTTTGTAGAGCTTTCTTTTTGCAACACTTACAGCTGAAAATCACTTTGAATAAGTGTGTCTATGAACATTCCACATCTTGCACTGGGATTTTGCCCATTCCTCAAAGCAAAATTGCTCCAGCTCCTTCAAGTTAGATGGTTTCCTCTGGTGAACAGCAATCTTCAAGTCTGGCCACAGATTATCAATTGGATTAAGATCTGGGCTTCAACTAGGCCACTCCAAAACGTTTACACATTTCACCTTAAACCACTCAAATGTTGCTTTAGCAGTATGCTTTGAGTCATTGTCTTGCTGGTGAACTCCATCCCAGTTTGAAATCACTGACAGACTGAAACAGGTTTTGCTTAAGAATATCCCTGTATTTCACACGATCTATCTTTCCCTCGAATCAGATAATTTTCCCTGTCCCTGCTGCGGAAAAACATCCCCACAGCATGATGCTGCCACCACCAGATTTCACTGTGGGGATGGTGTTCTTGGGGTGATGAGCTGTGTTGGCTTGACACCAGACATAGCATTTACCTTTACGGGCAAAAAGTTTAATTATGGTTTCATCTGACCACAGCACCTTCTTCCATACATTTGGAAAGTCTCACACATGTCTTTTGACAAACTAAAAACAAGCCTTACAGTTTTGTGTGTAAGTAAAGGCTTTCTCCTGCCCATTATTCCATAAAGGCCACCTCTATGGAGTGTACTGCTTATTGTGGTCGTATGGACAGATACTCCAGTCTCTGCTTGGGTACACTTCACGGATACTTTTGGTCTCTGTGTTGCCTCTCTGATTAATGCCCTCCATGCCCGGGCTGAGAGTTTTGGTGGGCAGCCCTCTCTTGACAGGTTTGTTGTGGTACCATGTTCTTTCCATTTGATGATAACACTGGTCAACGCAATTTTTCTGGCAAAAGGTTTTAAAACATATTTTAAGTCAATTTTGACTGCTGATTACGAATATGAATTCCGTTTTTGGCTATCACATCAGGATTTCGAGATTTTCAATTTTTGATGAAAATTACTCCTAATGTTTTATGATACAAACACAGGATTTTCGGTACTACATTTTGTATATTTTTAATCAAGGAATAACAAAGATTACAAAGTCTATGTACAGCAAATCAAATATACTTACAGAATTAAACTACAAAGTATAAAAACACATATATATGGCACACAGATGAATGGCAAATGGCAGTTATTTAAACTTTCTTTTCTTGGCTGATCTGTGATGTACAGCTTCTGGGTTGTCTCTCATCAAGCTCCAGCAATAGTCGCCATCATATGTGAGTCCCACCGGCCTTGATGCCATTCTTCCATTGTTTTGTCTTCCTGATTAAAACGCTCCCCTTGTTCCTCGCTCACATCCCCAAGGTTCTCTGGAAAAAAGTCCAAATGGCTGTGTAAATAGTGAATCTTGATACTCATTCTACATCCAAGATTTCGCAGACTCATTAGTAGCTCTTCCACAATCTCTTCATAGTTGTCTGCTTTCTTATTCCCTAGAAAATTCTGCACCACATTACAAAATGCATTCCAAGCTCTTTCTTCTGTCTCATTCATTGATGTGATAAAATTTGGGTCTCTCATAAGTGTTCTTATTTGAGGTCCATCAAATATGCCAGCCTTTTTCTTCTCTTCACTAAGACCAGGAAACGTTGAACATAAATAGTTAAAGCATTCTCCACTGTGAGAGCTTTGACGAACTGCTTCATCAATCCAAGTTTTATGTGTAAGGGAGGAAAGACAATGTCCTTCCTATCCACTAGAGGATCATGGATGACATTCTTATCGCCAGATGCCAAACTCTGTCGCTGAGGCCATTCAGTTTTCACCCAATGCTCTGCTGTAGCTCTGCTGTCCCAGTAGCACAGAAAACCAGGGTGTTATCATAACAAATGGGAATTATGCATGTTCAAAGAAAACAAAGATATTCTCACATTTATTGGGAGACTAAATGAAAACTAAATTTACCTTAGTGAACCGTATAAACCGGCACTTTTCATACACTACTTATATTTATCCTGGAATTCATGAAAATGGGCTATATACCTATAGCGCAAAAACGTGATGTGATAGAGAAATTATAAGATCAGATTTGAATTTAGCACCCTCAAATTAGTCTAAAACTGTTCTTAAAGTCCATGCCAGAATTTTTTTTTTTTTGTAGACCAGTGTAATGGATTTGATGGTGCTACGGGGGATCATCAGAGATTGGGATATATTTTTTATAACCCAACCCTGACTAATGCTTCTCAATAACATTGTCCCTGACTTGTTTGGAGATCTCCTTTTGTCTTCATGGTGTTGTTTGATTAGTGGTGCCTCTTGTTTAATGGTGTTGTAGGCTCTTGGACCTTTAAAAAATGGTGTGTTTATATACGGACTACCATGTGACACTTAGATTGCACACAGTTGGATTTCCTTTCACTAGGCATGAAGGTCAGTATGAAGAGAGACCTGTGTAGTCTCGAAAGCTTGTAATTTGTTACCTTTTAATGGCTAACTGAAAAGATGGTATCAACCACTGAGGACTCTCAATTCTAAATATTTTTTTATCTACTGGTCAACACGGTACAAAGATATTTATCTTACCTGTTTCACTAGGCATGTGACTTATGAAGGTAATTGCTTGCATCAAAAACTTTTAGTGGCTTCATAGCAAAAGGGGTGAATACATATGCGCATGCCAATTTTTAGCTATTTCATCCCATACATATCATTTATGCCTATATTTTTCTTATCACACTTCACCAACTTAGACTATTTAGTGCTGATGCATCACAAACAAATAGAATTACAAATATATTTAAACACATGTTGTAATGTAACAAAATAAGAAAAAATCCAAAGGGAGTGAATACTGTTTCAAGCCACTGTACCTGAGTGTAAATGTATAATTGTGACACTGTCTAGTACTGTAGCTCCTGTATGGCTGCAGTGTGATGATGGCTGGTAAGAACGATTCCCAGTATCTCTTCACCATGGTTAAGGACATACTGGAAGTTGTACGTTCATGTGATACAAGTGTATTTGGTGGTTGCTTACCTGAACATTGCAACGAATCGCTATACTAAGCTTTGTGATGTATTCATTTGTTGATAATGGTTTTAGTGCTATGTTCATGTACTAAAATGGTTCTGGTACTGTGTTCATGTACTTATATTCTATTTGGTTGCTAAATTAATGCACTCAAGGTGGTTCTAGTACTGTATTCAAGTATTAATTGTTATGATGGCTGTGCATTCATATACCGATATTGATTCTGGTGCTGTATTCACGTATTATCGTACATTATGGTAATGTGTTTGTGTATTGATGATGGTAGTTCTGTATTGGTGTATTCATATATTATTGGTGTTTTATAGGTGTTTATGTATAGATAATATTTGCTGTATTCTTATGTTGATGATGGCACTGGTTCCGTATTTAAGTATTGTAGTTAATGGTGCTATGCTCATATACTGATGGTTTTGGTGCTGTAATCATGATCTTTTGATGCTACATTCATGTACTGATGGATCTGGTGCTGTAATTATGTACTGATGATGGTTCTGGTAGTGTATTCATGTACTCATGGTGTTAGGGCTGGGGGAACGCACCAAATAATATAATGAGTGATAAGAGGTGCGTTCGTAGCCCGGGGTCCACTGTGCAGAGATGGAACCTGCTGCTAAGTAATGGCGGACACTATATGGCGGTATAACGTGTTCACACATGGGTTAGCTTCACCCGGTATGAAAAGGGAGACGAACCCTGCTGCTTCACAGGGCCGCTGAACCGCAGAGTGAGCACTAGAGCGAGGTCACAGAACTCTGCCCTAAGGACAGGGGGAAAAGTCCCTCCAGACCACTAGTACTCGGCGCCGCAACCGCGGTGCCAGGGGAAAACAAACTAATATTTACTACACAAGAGTGCGTACAGCGCCGCACTGGCGGATGCCACTAACCACCCTGTCTAGGGCCAGGAAAGCGCACTGATTGCACATGGCGCCACACTGGCGGTCGCTGCTGGATAGACGCTGTAAGGATTGTGCTCTTGTGCTTGGATAGCACTGTCTGGCGCTAGATTACTCCATCATTCACGAACAGTCAACAACTCTAGGGATGGGAATGATTCGCAGCTTTCATCCATCGACAGGCATACATCCACACACATTAGTAAGTTTATACTAGCGCATGGCCGTGTGGCCATGCAAACCTTTTATAGTGGAAGCTCTCCAGGACCTTCCTAGTGGTCCAATAGGAGCTGCTACAGGACCTGAGCATGTGACCCCCGACCTCCAATGAGAGGTCATCCCTTGGGCATGCTCCGAAGAAGAAAAGCAGGACTTGGTCCCAGGGACGCTTGCTCGCCGCTGATCAGTACTGGTTACAATGGCTGAGCCTGGAAGGACAGCAGTAACCAGCCACAGTACCAGCTTGAGCCAGATACTGGGACCGATGTCTCCGCTGACCAGGCTCCACTGCGGCTGAAGGAGAATGGGAAACCGCAGCGGAGATGGTTAGAGATTTCCCCTGTGCAGCGGCGGGAACTCGACACCTAACACATGGTGGTTTCGATTGTGTAAAAATGTTGCAATCCACAACTTAACAGAATATGTTCTACTTGGCTATATCAATAAAGTAGTGTGCCAACTGACAAGCAGTGGCGTAACTACCGCGGTCGCAGCGGTCGCCTCTGCGACGGGGCCCGGCAGGTCAGAGGCACCCGACACCATGTTGCAGTGCAGGAGATCCCTCCCGCACGGCAACAGTCCGAGGCGTATCTAGGGCAGTGGCGTATCTGGGGGGGGCAGGGCGCAGCCGGCAGGGGGGCGCAGTCGGCCGCCTAATGTGGCGGTCTGCAGCGTCTCCCCCGGCGGCTGCATTCTGCTGCCCCCGCACTGGGAGTCAGCTGTTCTCTGCGCTGACTGTCAAGCTGACAGCCGGCACAGAGAAGATGCAGAGCGCCGACTCCCAACGTGTGCAGAGGTGGAGGGGAGCCCCTGCAGAGTGGCTGTGGCAGGCAGGGAGAAATCGCTGCAGCTCCGCTGCCCAGCGATCTGTCTTCCTGCTTCCTCTCACACAGACGCGCCGCTGGATGACGTCATCATTCAGCGGCCAGCTGTGTCAGAGCCCCGCCGATCACTGCGCCCCCGAGCTCCGCCGATCACTGCGCCCCCTGAGCTCCGCCGATCGCTGCCGTATTTCCTCCCCGGTTGTCTCACGCCGGAGTCTGGGGATGGAGGCGGCGGGGATGATGCACAACCGGCATTTAAATCTGAATGGCGAGGAGGTATTCAGGGAAGATCGGGAGCCGCGGCCACTGATTGGCCGAGGGAGGAGCTGGAGTGATGGAGATGGACAGACCGGAGACCGCCGAAAAGTCAGGGGATTTATTCCCCCCTTGTCTTCAGGCATCGGGCGGAAGGATTGATCAGTCTGAATGAAAAGCGCTCATCATAGCCGCCTGCAGAAGTCAATGCAATCGCGTCCCCGCCAGCTGCTGCTCAATGCAAGGCATCATCCGCCTATCCAGGACCAGCAGCAGGAGAGGATGCAGTGCAGCAGGAGAGGGTGCAGTGCAGGAGGAGAGGGTGCAG